>NW_005370187.1:97134-124669 GCF_000412655.1 Myotis brandtii | reverse complement strand
GAACCCTGCGCGGCGGCGGCCGCCTCGGGGAGGCTGGGAGCGAAGATGAAGGAGATCTGCAGGATCTGTGCCCGGGAGCTGTGCGGAAACCAGCGGCGCTGGATCTTCCACACGACGTCCAAGCTCAACCTCCAGGTGCTGCTCTCGCACGTCCTCGGCAAGGATGTCTCCCGCGACGGCAAAGCCGAGTTTGTCTGCAGCAAGTGCGCTTTCATGCTGGATCGGATCTATCGCTTCGACACCGTCATTGCCCGGATCGAAGCCCTGTCTATCGAGCGCCTGCAGAAGCTGTTGCTGGAGAAGGACCGCCTCAAGTTCTGCATCGCCAGCCTGTACCGCAAGAATAACGAGGACGCGGGCGCGGAGACCCGGGCGGGGAGCGGGACGGTGGACCTGGCCGGCTTGCCCGACGTGCGGTACTCCGCGCTGCTCCAGGAGGACTTTGCCTATTCGGGGTTTGAGTGTTGGGTGGAGAACGAGGACCAGGTTCAGGATCTGCACAGCTGCCATGGTTCCGAAGGCCCTGGACACCGACCCAGGAGATGCCGTGGTTGCGCGACTTTGCGGGTGGCCGATTCCGACTATGAGGCCATCTGTAAAGTGCCCCGAAAGGTGGCCAGAAGTATCATGTGTGGCCCTTCTTCCAGGTGGTCCACCAGCATCTGCACCGAAGAACCAGCACTGTCTGAGGTCGGGCCCCCGGACTTGCCAGGCACGAAGGTCCCCCCCGATGGAGAAAGCATGGAGGAAGGGACCCCGGGATCCTCGGTGGAATCTTTGGATGCAAGTGTCCAGGCTAGTCCTCCGCAGCACAAGGACGAGGAACACGAGAGAAGCGCAAAGGAGCTTGCAAAGTGTGACTGCTGCTCAGAGGAACAGGCTCCGCAGCATACGTGCAACCCCAAGCTGGAGCTCGCTCTTAGCGTGATTAAAGGTCTCGATTATAAACCCATCCAGAGCCCCCGGGGGAGCAAGCTTCCTATCCCAGTGAAATCCAGCCCACCGGGAGCCAGGCCTGGCCAGAGCCAGAGCGGGGCAGATGGCGTTAGTTCCGGTTTCCTTAGCAGGTCTTTGAAACCCCTTTACAGCACACCTGTCAGTTACTCCTTGGAGATTTCAGACCTGCAGGAGCTGTGGGATGACCTCTGTGAAGAGTATTTGCCACTCCGGGTCCAGGTATACAACATGGCTACATAGTGCCTTTTTAAATTATAGTTATCCGGCCGCAAGCTTCACAGGATTTCTAAATGAAGGTTAATTAGAACATTAATCATCGAGCCCATTTTTGCTGCACCTTTCACTCGTGTCCCAGTTAGCCTATGTGATTCTCACTCAAATGATTTGCTTTCCACAATCCCCTTTGTAGCAACATCTATTGATGCCGTCCCATTAATTATCAAAATTGCAGATAAAGATTTCGAATTCACTTTGACCATAAAATCTTATGTCTGGCACTAGAACTCTTCTTCCCTCTTACCCACCTCCCCTCCCCGTCTCCCTTCTTTTTTTGTTTTGTTTTTATTTTTTAGATTTGTAGATGTTTTCTCCCATTCTGTGAGGGAGTTAGTTCTTCCCCAGGTAAGCTTCAAACTGATTAGAGCATAGGGTAAAGGTTTGGGAAAACCTATTAATTCACCAAAGCATTGTAGCATCTGGGCAATATTTATACTAAATTAATAGAGGACTGATGGTGACTTGCTCATAAAAGAGATTTGGGAATTCAATTGTTGTCATTTAAAATGTCATTTAAGGAGAAAACTTCACAGCCAGTTAGTCTATTGAGCTTCTTTAGATGTTTGATATTAAGAAAGGATTCATCCATTATCAAGTAATAGAGTTTCATCCACGATACTCTTGCATGTCTAAATGATTAGAAGATAGCAGTTGATCTTAATTTAAGCTGTTTACATCTGGCCAATAGATTTCATGCCACTTTTTAAATTCAGCTATGTACAGGGATCTGACAAATGCTCTTTTGTTTCTATAGCAACAGTAAATGCTAGATTCAGTTAACTTTCTGAAACATCTGGCATTTTCTACTTGATACAAATTCTTTAGCGATATCGTTATAAAAGTGGTCAATCTAGAAGGCATTTTTGGAAAGCCTGCTACAGTTACCATCATCCTAGAAATGTACAGCTTGATAAAAATAAAAAAAATGAAATAGTTGATTGTCACTTGAAATTTTTGAAAAGTATTTTAGTATAGATATTAAATTTGCATCACAATGACAAATTTGTCAGAAACAGTGTACATGGAAGTGTTAGAAAAGGTTTGATAATGTTTTCATTTGTATAAAATATTAAGTATTAGTGTGCCTGTTGCTGTGTGCTTCTTTTCTTTTGCTTCCTTTTCTTGGAATGGAGCCTCTCAGCTAAATTTGGGCTTTAAGTATTTGTGTGACCAGACATAGATGTCACAAATTAAACATGGTGTTTTCATATTAGGATCTAAAAGGAGACTGGGGCAGGGTGGGTGGGAAATAAGCTTATTTTACCCCCTCTCATATATGGTCAATATTATAGAAAAGTAAAGGCAGAAAATTGCAGGCAAAATGAGAGGAATTTTAAAATCCATATTTAATTAAAAATTCTGTCTTTTTGGTGCCTGCACTCAACAAATTTTGGTGTTGGAAAGGATTTTAAAGATCATTTCATGCAGGCCCTCAGTTGAGAGATCTGGAAAGCTCATAGTTTAAATACTTAGCCCAGGCACAGCCAAAGATCCCTAACCATTCTCAGCCGAGGTCTTTTAATCTGTGTATTAAGTTACATTGCCTGATATATGTAGAATTAAATAAGTACTTATTTTAAACAGTCTCTTTTCTATAACCTAAGGATTCCAGGAGGATTCCTTTAAACTATGTTGACTGCATCTTTACATCAAGTCCCTTTACTTCACTAAATTTGGGCATTAGGAAAACAGATGTTTAAAACAAAGTATATGACCTTTTCATCCATCACTTGGCATACATTCTTTACTGTTTGTTGAATAATAAAACATCAAGAGGAGGGAGAGAATAACATGCAGCTTGAATTATGGCATTTAATTATGCCATTTTCTCTAATAATTAAGGATGTGGGGGGAAATAGGAAGATAAACTGTATCTAATGTTTGTAAATAAAATGTATGTTTTGGACCCCTAGTCTGTTCTTTAGGCCAGGTTGACTTTTAAATTCCCTTAGGCCTGTTGTGCTTTATGGCAGAGCCAGAGCCAAGTGGAACAAAGGCAGACTGGTTTTTGTCTATTGCTCTGAACAAATGTGGAAAGATTAGAAATAAATGTAAATTATTTTTGGTCGTTGTCCTTTTAGTTTGTAGAAAGGAAAAACCACAAAAGAATAAAATTTCCTTTAGTTATATTCTACAAATATGAAGAAAGAGCAAGATTGTTCTGTAAGATCATTTTGATTTCTTTGTTTAATCCTTTACTTTCCCAATGATGTGCACTATTCAAATGTCACTATCACAATGCCTTCTGATTACTTTTCTTACTGTCGTTCTCTTTGCTTTTTCCTTCCTTATGTTAAAGACAAACAGCAACAGTGTCATTCTCCTGCTTAATAATTTTTTAGTATTATGTAAATTGGCTTATTTGCCTTGTACAGAATTTATGCCTGAATACCCAAGGTTGTCTAAATATCTAAAGAAATGTTTGAAGCTTTATTCTAGCTGGTTATTATTCCTTCTTTATTGTCTGGCCCTTAACTAGAAGAGCTATGATAGGAGGGGTGTGGTTCCTTAGTAAACAGCAGTTCAGCTCTGGCCCACATGCAATTTCCTTTTCTGTATAAATTCGAAGAGCAAATCTTTGCTTCAAGCTTTGCAATGCCAGGGTCTGCTCTCGTGTGACTATAGTAAATCATAGCTCTCATAGTTTAGCTACATAACCTAGATCAGGACCTTTGGAAGATGTGTTAGATGCTGGACGAGATTAGGTCTTTAATTTTATGCTGGGTGATGATTCTTATGTATCTCCTCTTACCAACAATAGAATAGAAAATTACAGCCGTTTGAGATTAATGACTTGCTGTTGTGAGGACTAGTAATGTGCCAAGAAAAATGCTGTTAACCCGGAAGACCTAAATTACTGTCTTTCAGCCTAAAGGTCTTACAATATACAACATTAGGCCTGGAAGCAATTCTCTTTTCTGATACTGGATTTGTCCTAACTGAGTTAAAAGCAACTTAATTAAAATTGTTACAACATGATTTTAGTAGCCGATAGTCTGGAGATTAACACTAATCAACCAAATCAAGTATTACTGAATTTCAGGCTCGATAAAATCTTCATAGGAGCAATTGATTTATGTGCTTGATACTTCACAAGAATTCACAAGCTCAGTTGGTTCAGTGGGGCTTTGCTAAATGCTTTTTTGGCACTTGTATTTGAAAGGACATTTTTCTGAGATGTAAAGTATTATGATTAAAGAAGAAACAAACAACTTCTAGCTTGTAAGTCAGTCCATTACAGAATTAGGAGTTTCCTTTGATAATTTAAGCCAAGATGGGTTCAGATGAGATCCAGATTCATTTGTACTCTTCTATGGCCTTCTTGGCTTCAAAGTTGCTGTTGAAATATCTATATTAAATATCTATCTATCTGTTCTTATTTGTAAGAGAGCCACTAAAGGATTAGAACATTTTCCTGAGAAGGAGACAGGCCTATTTTTTGTTTGCTTGCTTTTTATTGTTCTTATTAAGCAAAAAACTTTTGGTCCCTATAATATTTTAGGCATTGTGATAGATAGTGATTTTATATAGAGGTGAAAGATACATTACCAACTTAAGTGCATTTGGTTAAATTGGAATCTTTTCCTGATTTCCTGTCTCACTTTGGTCAAGTTTCTTACCATCTCTAAGTTACTCACCATTTCCTAAATGTAGGATGATATTGGACCAGATAATTAAAGTTTTCTTCATATCACTAAGATTCTTTGGTTTAAAGGGCATAGATATAACCACAGTTCCTACCACTTTAAATCTGAGGCTATTTTTTAAAATTCTGCTTGTTATAGTTTAAATTTGAAACATATCGCCCTAACTGGTTTGGCTCAGTGGGTAGAGTGTCAGTCTGATTGAAAGGTCCCGGTTCAACCCGGTTCATGCCCCGGTTGCCAGCTCAATTCCCAGTAGGGGGCGTGCAGAAGGCAGTCGATCAATGATTCTCTCTAATCATTGATGTTTCTTTCTCTCTCTCCTCTTTTCCTCTGTGAAATCAATAAAAGTATTTTTAAAAAATTTTTGAAACATATCTTATTATAGATATTATTGGAAAGTTGTTTTATTTGAGGAAATAAAAAGCCAGGTTTTGTAGACAAAGTTTTATCATTAAGTAAATGATAGTTATTTATCATTTAGAATTATTATACATGTCTATTAAATAGTTACATCTCCCATGTATGACATAATTCACTTTGCTTCAGGGCAAGGCTCCCTGTTATACCACAACAACAAATATCTCAATTTTTCTAGGAGTTGTTTTTCTTGCTTCTTTTTTCTTTTTCTCTCTTCCATCTGGTCCTGTTTGCTGTACTTTCAAAACATACCTACCCATTTCTCTCCCCTGCCATTACTACCACTATAATCCAGGCTGCTGTTATCTTTCATCTACATTACTGCAACAGCCTGCTACCTCGTCTCCTGTTTCTATTGGTGCGCCCCCACAATCCACTCATCACAGAGTAGCTTGGTGACCTTTTGAAAAATTAAATATGATTGGATTACTTTTCTGTTAAAAACACTGCAGTCCATTCTCATTTCAATGGGAATGAAATTCAGTTTCATTAACTCTGGTGTACAAAAGCTTTATATGATTTGACCCCTGCCTTCCTTTCCATCTCATCCTGTATTACTGTCTCCTTTGCCCCTTATGCTCTGTCCCTGTGCTATCCAGCAAGGTAGCCACTAGCCATACGTGGCTATTGAGCACTTGAAATGTGGCTAATCCGAATTGAGATGTGCTGTGTGTGTAAAATATCCCCCTTAATTTCAAAAGACAGTATGAAAAATGTAAAGTATCTTGTTAATCATTTTTATATTGAATCTTATTTATGATAGTATTTTGGATATAATGGGTTAAATAAGATATTTTATTAAAATTACATTCACCTATTTATTTTTACTTTAGCCAATGAAGATACTAGAAAATTTAAAATCATGTATATGGTCCATTGCATTTCTATTGGAAAGTGATATTATAGTCCCCTAGGCCTTTCTCTTTCCCAGGCTCACATCCACCCTAGGTCTCTTGCATTGGCTGTTCCCTCTGCCTAGCTTGTTCTGTAGATCTTTGCACACTGACCAACCAATTTAGGGTAACTTAATCGCTTTATCATGCTCTCTATTTTACTGCATAAGGCTTGTTTCTATCTGATATTTCTTGTGTTTCCATGTTCCTTTATATGTAGCTCCCTTCCACAGTGCTTTATATACTATGGTATTTAACAGATGTGCTGGATAGTATGGGGCTCAGTGAGCAGAGGAGATAGTAATGCATGGTGAACAGAAAAATTGATAAATAGCACTGAAGGAATAGAAAAGATTTTTCTTCTGAAAACTTTAAGCTCCCAGTTGCTGGCAGGAAGGGACTTAAGGTAAGCTGTAACTCCACTGCCTGCAAGGCGGTAATTAGAGGTCAAAAGTGTGAAGGAAAGAAAAAATGAATACCAGTTGCTTTTTTCCTCTTCCTCTAATGGGTTTATAATTTTTCTAATTGGAATGATGTGGAATAGGGAGGGAGGAGGTGGAATTTAATGCCACAGTGAATTCCTAAAGCTTTATTTTAGTAAGTACTCTTAGCTCATAATGAATATCAGTATAGTTCAATGAGTTCATCTCAGTCTGATTGATTATCCCATATATAAGTAATACGTGTGTCTGCTTTTTACCTGAATTGTTTTGGTGAATTATTCTTTCTGTAAGACACCGTTTCCTGAGACCACTATGGATTTTTAAATTTATTTTAAAATATTTTTACTTTTTATTATCATTTTTTAAATCCTCACCTGAGGACATGGAGAGAGAGAGAGAGAGAGAGAGAGAGAGAGAGAGAGAGAGAAACATCATTGTGAGAGAGAAACATTGATCCGCTACCTCCTGCACATGTGATGAGGATTGAACCCTCGATCCAGGCATGTTCCCTGAGTGGGAATCAAACCAGCAATGGCAACCCTTCAGTGCACAGGAAGAAGCTCAACCAACTGAACCACTCCAGCTGGGCTTACTTTTTATTTTGAAATAATTTCATGAGGGAGGTACATAGAACTCCCAGATTCACCAGTTGCCAAATATTTTGCTAACTTTGCTCCCATTGTCTATATAGACACATTATTTTTTTCATTCCTGAACCATTTGAGAAATAGTTGCAGATAATATGCATTTTTACACTGAATACTTCAGCATTTATTTCCTAAATATAAGGACATCTCTTATATAACTACAGTATTATATGTTATATAATTTTAGTATTGATAAAATACTGTTATTTAATGTACAGTCCATATTAAAGATCTGCCAGTGTCTCCAATAATGTGAGCAAGCATGCTATAAGAAAGATAGTTGGAATATAACTTTTCCTCTCTTAGGGATGACATAAGTTTGATCAGTGTGCCTTTTGAATTTCCTAATTGAAAACAGGATAAAGTGAATATATGATCATCATTTTTCTATTTTGAATGCTCCCCTTTCTTTAAACTCTGAATTAATTGCTTTAACTGAATAGCTAGTGTTTGTGTGAGTGGCTGGGAGAATTAGAGAGGGGAGCTAGAAAGTATAGTAAGGATGGAAGTGAATCAGTACTCTTAATAAGGAACAGGACTGTCTTCAGGAATTCATACTGATATTTCATGCAACAACCGGTTTTTCTAAGTTTCTAGCAAAAGATGCTAAAATCCTTTGAAGATAAAATTTGTTGTTGACTACTTTTAACTCAAGTAACTTGTCTTGTTGCTTCTTCCTAGCCCATGACCCAAGAGTTATTCAAACAACAAAAGCTGAATTCAGATGAGACCATTATAACTCAACAGTCGGTACCTGAGTCCCACATGGCAGAACTCCAGGAAAAAATCCAGCAAACAGAGGCTACCAACAAGGTATGATCACCTGGTGGCCCTTGGAGATCATAGACTCTCCTGAGGATGTGACTGACTCTAGCTGAGTCTGTTAACTTCTCTGAGTAGGACCTGGGAGATGGATAGTGTGTGTTTAAGTATAGTTCTTCTTTATTTCGCATCAGGATGTTAGCCTGTTCTGCACAGATCAGGTTGCAGGTGCCTTTTACGTATGTGATTAAAACTTGAATGCAGTCTTTAAATGTATAAGGTACCGAGATAGGAGATTTGTGCTTCTGATTTTAGCTTAACTTCTCACCCCTTCATAACCAATGGATTTTAACATCTGCTTAGAAGAAAAGTCCCACAATTTGGGATGCTGAGCTTCTGGCCTGGCATAGTCCTGTATGATGCTAGATAGCAGAAGTTCCTTGGTCTTGGTTTAAGGGATCTACAGTGACTCATATGGACAAGTGCCCAGGATGGCTGCCATCATAGAAAAAGCACAGTACATGAGAATTGAAGCAACTGAGTTTAGGAAGAAGTATTTTTTCTGCTACTAAAATCTGTACAGGCGAGATAATGGAGTTAATTAACATTTCGTTTACTAACATGTATGGTGCTCCCTCTCTCATTTTCAGATGGAGGAGTTATACCAGGTGATCGAAGGTCAAAATGACACAATGGCAAAGCTTCGAGAAATGCTTCACCAAAGCCAGCTTGGACAGCTTCATGTATGTGGGGGTCACATAGGCAGACTCCATGGAGGATGTGCCGTTCTCTGACCTATATTGTTGGTCTTCTCAGCTGCTTGGTGCTTGCCCTCCTTGTGATCATGATTTTTACTCTTTTCAGAGCTCAGAGGGTACTCCAGCTCAGCAACAAGTGGCTCTGTTTGACCTGCAGAGTGCTCTATTCTGCAGCCAGCTTGAAATACAGAAGCTCCAGAGGGCCGTACGGCAGAAAGAACGCCAGCTGGCTGACGCCAAACGATGTGTGCAATTTGTCGAGGCTGCGGCCCACGAGAGAGAACAGCAGAAAGAGGCTTCTTGGAAGCATAACCAGGTAAATCATTAATCGTTTTGTGGCCGTAAAGACCGACTTTGCCCTGATAATAACTTTCTATCAGGACAGTTTGTGTTGAACCCTTTAGTCGCTTACTTTATCTGAGTAATTCAGTTCAACATTTGCTGTCCTCATACTATGTGCAGAATATTGGGCTGTGCTCTGGAAATACAATAGTGAAGATTACAGGCTCTTGCCTTGTAAGTTACTTGTAATTTAATTTGAGATACAGTCACATAAACAGAAACATTGATCGATTTCCTCCCGCACACGCCCCAACTGGGAATCGAACCCACCACCTTTTGGTGCATGGACAATGCTCCAACCTACTGAGCCACACAGGCCAGGGATATGAAGTTATTTTTGAAGGATGCGTAAAAGCGAGAAACAAAAGTGGAAGCGCAAGCAAGGTCAAAGGAATGGCACATGCCATTAGACATGTTTGGTTTTAATAAAAGACATAATTTTTAATGGTTTCTTTATCTTGTTAGTTTAGAGCATATGCTACTCTTTTTTAAGATTTAAAAGGAAGGTTGAAATATCTTATCCTTGATCTTATTGTAAAGCAAAGGATCCAGGTTTGCAGTGGGACAGAGTCCTCCTTAGTAGTTATAGAGGTCTATCATTTTTACCAAATTTACATTCTACCCCCATCCACAGTTCCCTCGGTTTCCCACATCCTAGTTGATTTGTGTATAATATTTCTGAGTAATTTTAAGAATGGTACTTTCTGCTACTTTATTTTGTCCTACATGCCCAGGAAGCTTTAAGGCCTCCATGTCTATGACCTTGTGAAAATGTTAGATTCTTAACAAAAGAGAACATGGGGGACCATTTAAGAACTTGCTTGTGTTGTCAGTTTGGCTCAAATTCTTACAACATTTCAAAAAATAAAATAAGGTGGAAGCGCAAGCAAGGTCAAAGGAATGGCACATGCCATTAGACATGTTTGTTTTTAATAAAAGACATAATTTTTAATGGTTTCTTTATCTTGTTAGTTTAGAGCATATGCTACTCTTTTTTAAGATTTAAAAGGAAGGTTGAAATATCCCATCATTGATCTTATTGTAAAGCAAAGGATCCAGGTTTGCATTGGGACAGAGTCCTCCTTAGTAGTTAGTTATAGAGGTCTATCATTTTTACCAAATTTACATTCTACCCCCATCCACAGTTCCCTCGGTTTCCCACATCCTAGTTGATTTGTGTATAATATTTCTGAGTAATTTTAAGAATGGTACTTTCTGCTACTTTATTTTGTCCTACATGCCCAGGAAGCTTTAAGGCCTCCATGTCTATGACCTTGTGAAAATGTTAGATTCTTAACAAAAGAGAACATGGGGGACCATTTAAGAACTTGCTTGTGTTGTCAGTTTGGCTCAAATAAATTCTTACAACATTTCAAAAAATAAAATAAGGGGAATCTGTTTAATTCAGGAATTGCGGAAAGCCTTACAGCAGCTACAAGGAGAATTACAGAGTAAGAGCCAACAGCTTTGTACCCTGGAGGCTGAAAAATACAATGAGATTCGAACCCAGGAGCAACACATTCAGCATCTAAACCATAGTCTAAGTCACAAAGAACATTTGCTTCAGGTGAGTCACACGGTGATTTCATCGAAAACTGGACTCAGAACTGAAGTTCCCGTTTATGTAATCTTAAGATATCAGTCCACCTGCATTGAGTACCTGCCACATGTAGAAGAGTGAGAGGTGGGGATCAGGAGGATTCAAAATAAAGTACAATCTGTTAACCAGGATGTTACAATGAGATTCGAACCCAGGAGCAACACATTCAGCATCTAAACCATAGTCTGAGTCACAAAGAACATTTGCTTCAGGTGAGTCACACAGTGATTTCATCGAAAACTGGACTCAGAGAGCTGAGGTTCCTGTTTATGTAATCTTAAGATATCAGTCCACCTGCGTTGAGTACCTGCCACATGTAGACGAGTGAGAGGTGGGGATCAGGAGGATTCAAAATAAAGTACAATCTGTTAACCAGGATGTTAACCAGGAAGTCCAGGAAACAAATATAGACCTGAAAGACGTAGGCCATACTCGTAAATAGTTATTAAGCACCTCTGTGAGTCAGAAAGTATACTAGGTTCTAGGAAGACAACGAGAAGAGATGGCCACTGCTCTTAGCCTAGTAAGTGAAGAGATTTGAATAGAAATTTCCCCAGATGATAAAACGAAAGTTTTAGGGGGGAAATCGAACACTAAAGAAGACAGTGGATCACTTCTACCACCTATCTAAGCTCCAGTCACATTGAATCCCTTATAGTTTATTGTGCATACGATTTTTCCTAGCATGCATACATTGTACATACTTTTTCCTTTCTCTGAAAGAAATACCTCCTCCCTCACCTCTTCTAGTCCTTTCAAGACTTAGAGCAAATGTAATCTTTTGTGAGATCTCTAGTGACACCTTCAGGCAGAGTTAGACAGTGCATCCCATGTTCCCCTACGCACGTGTATATGTGTATGTGATGCAGAATAGTTAAAAATTTGTTATCTCGGCTAAACTGTTCCCCTTGAAAGTGGTCACATTTTGGTTTTTATCCTGAATAACTAACAAATTGCTTGTCAGAGTATGGGAATTCAGTTAGTATTGGATAGATGAATAAAGGAAAATACATTTTGGTTTCATTAGGAATTTAGGGAGCTCCTGCAATATCGAGATAACTCGGACAAAACCTTTGAAGCAAATGAAATGTTGCTTGAGAAACTGCGGCAGCGAATACAAGATAGAGATGCTGCACTAGAGGTATGTCCCATAATTTTTCTCATGATGCTATGGATTATTCTGTTCACATAGGTCCTATAGAAATCTGTATCTACTGGGTTTGCTGCTTTTCACAGTTGGATCTCCATTCCTTTATATTGGGATTCCTATTGGAAAAGGGTAATCAGGATGGTGGCTCTTACAGAGCTTTAGGATCCTTGCTTTCCTTGCAGCGGGCTATAGATGAAAAGTTCTCCACTCTGGAAGAAAAAGAAAAAGAGCTGCGGCAACTGCGTCTTGCCGTGAGAGAGCGAGATCTTGACTTAGAGAGGCTGCGCGGTATCCTCTCCTCTAATGAAGCTACCATGCAGGTAAGAGCAAAATCTGTCCTGACTTGGCATCCCTCTCCTACTTGCATTCCTGAAGCATCAGCCCTTCTATCATTTTCTGCAAACCAGTGTATTAATTTATCAGAAAAAATATATAAAAACAAACAAAAATAATAGTCATTCGTTTCATCATCAGGGATTAGGAAGTGAGACGTTTTAGCACTTTCATAAACTTTGTAGGGGGAGGCAGTGAATATGGATTTCTATACATGGTTCTAATTAATTTCTAATCCTTGTCAATATCTGTACACTTTTACATAAGCATTGCCAGGGTGCAGCTACTACATTGTGGTTTTCCCATTAATGTTATATACGTGTCTGTGTATGGCCACAATCAGATCATTTGTTTATTTTAATAATATTTACTGTGGAGCATTTTTGATATTTATTTTAGAGCTTATATATCTTACCATCTGCCACTTCTTAAAGAAGTTCTTCACTTCTTGTATAGTATAGCCTACTTCCTCCAAAATACATCATTTATCATGTATGTTATGTTTATGTCTCTACAAGCTAGATGAGAGTTTCTAAAAACAAAAAATAAATTAGTATGGCATTTTTAGATTAGGTACTAAGTTTCCTCCTTTTGTAAAATAGTTGATAACATGAAGATAATTTAAAGGTAGATCGGGTTTCGTGTGTAACCTGAGGTATGTGGAGTGGTCCTTGGACTTACGGTTGCTTTCTTTGTGACCGTAGAGCATGGAGAGCCTCCTGAGGGCCAAAGGCCTGGAAGTGGAGCAGTTATCTGCTACCTGTCAAAACCTCCAATGGCTGAAAGAAGAAATGGAAACCAAATTTAGCCATTGGCAGAAAGAACAAGAAAGTATCATTCAGCAGTTACAGACATCTCTGCATGACAGGAACAAAGAAGTGGAGGCAAGACTTTGTTAACTTACTGGTAGTCAGTTTATCAGTTACATAACCTCAGTCTTAGATTAGGACTCTTGAGGTCTGGGAGGCCAGTGACCCAAGTCTTTAATCCGTTCTGTGCCTGGGCGAGTCATTGGCTTTCACTGGGACTGTTGTCCCTACTCCTATAAACTCACGGAGTTTGTTATTTCAAAACAGTATGTCAGTTGCCATAAGTATTTTTCTGTATTGTCAGTGTTCATTCACTGAGCAGGTATTTATAGGCTTCTATGTGCCAGGCCTGTGCTAGGTCTGGGGAAACAAAAACAAATGAAACACTGATACTTGTTCTTCAGAATCTCACAGTTCTTTCTTATATGATAGATTCTTATAAGTACCGCGCGCTAACCGATTGCGCCACTGGAGCTCCTATATGATAGATTCTTAAAAGCCCTTTGATATGTAGTAGAGGGAATTCTTTCCTCCAAAACTTACACTGTTTCTTCTGTCTTAGGATGTTAGTGCAACCTTGCTCTGCAAACTCGGACCAGGGCAGAGTGAGATTGCTGAGGAGCTGTGCCAGCGTCTACAGCGCAAGGAAAGGATGCTGCAGGACCTTCTAAGTGACCGAAACAAACTAGCAGTGGAACACGAAATGGAGATTCAGGGCCTGCTTCAGTCTATGAGCACCAGGGAGCGGCAGAGCCAGGTAAGGACTAACACACGCTTTATCCAGAGTAAAGAAAGACATCTGTTATCCCAATTCAAACCAGAATCTTTTTAAAAAAAATATATATTTTTACTGATTTCAGAGAGGAGGAGAGAGGGAGAGAGATAGAAACATCAATGATGAGAGAATCATTGATCGGTTGCATGCCCTGTACTGGGGATTGAGCCCACAACTGGGGCATGTGCCCTTAACTGGAGTCATACCTGGGACCCTTCAAACCTCAGGCTGATGCAGGCCAATGCTCTGTCCACTGAGCCAAACCAGCTAGGACCAAACCAGAATCTTGACACCTTGGTCTGATGAGTTCTAGCAGAACCAATTTCAGATTATTTCATCTTTAATATATCTGTTATATTCAGTTTTTTCTAATATTCTACCTATGAGAGACTTTTCACTCATTGCCTGTTTTTCCCTGTAAACTGAAAGCAAGGAAACTATTTTCTAGGGTCCCAAAACTGGCTTCATAAATGGTTGGCTTTTAACATATAACATCAGAACACAAATTTTGTTGTATCAGAGAATCTTTCTGATGTCATGTGTGATTTCCATTCTAGGCTGCTGCCGAGAAGATGGTGCAAGCCCTAATGGAAAGAAATTCAGAATTGCAGGCCCTTCGCCAATATTTAGGAGGGAAAGACTTCATGGTGTCCCAAGCACTCATCTCCAGCCAGCCAACTGGAGGGACCTCCATCAGCCCCCGCCTCGGAGAGCAGACTGATCAAGTAAGACTGTAGACTTGTGTAGATATGTTTGATAATTATCTGACCTGTGTGAGAAGAATCCAAGTCCTTGTCATTGTGATCATGGTTCCTGCATCTTCCTAAATCCCCCAACTCCTCCAATTTCCAGGGTTCAGTGCACATACCCTCCAGAGATGATAGAACTTCATTGACTACCAAAGGGGATGCCACCATACCCAAGTCCCCATTAGGTAAGCATCAAATTTCATTTCATTAAGGAATCTCTGCTTTTCCTTCCCATAATCCTCTTTTAATGGGTTTGGCCAAGACTCTCTTTCCCTTCCTACCTTAATGGAAAAATTAAATTTGCGTTCCCCTGAAAGGATGAAGACGCATCTATTCTAGGAAGAACTGCCCTTTCCTTATGTTGAATTGAGGTGATTGCTCTGGGTATGCAGTTTGACTAGGGAAATTGCATCCTCCTTTTCAGATAGCTTTGCAGGGATTCAGCAATGCAGGAGGTAGTGTTTCCAAACCTGCACAGCAGAACGATGGGGCTGATACCTTCTGGGTATCTTTTAAGAAGGCTGAGTACACTTGCTGTAAGGTGACATTTCAGTGTTGGGAGGGGCAGGCAGTTGCCTCCATAACTACAATATAATTATCACACAGGAAATTTAACCTTGGTGTGGTTATACTATGGCTTACTTAATCTTATTTTTATAAGCATGTAGGTTGCTTGCAGTGTTTTGCTTTTACAAATAATGTTGCAAAGAACAACCTGTGCATATATGTTGTTTTTTATTGTTGGGGTGTGTCTTCAGAGTAAATTTCTGAGAAAGGAGGCAGCAGAGATCATGCTATGTTAATAGTGATAGAAACTAGCACAGTTTGTTTGTTTTTCAATTTTAGGAGACTTGGACACAGTTGCAGGGCTGGAAAAAGAACTGAGTAATGCCAAAGAGGAACTTGAACTCATGGCTAAAAAAGAAAGAGAAAGTCGGGTGAGTTTTCTAGTCAAGCCTAATTTTTAAATTCCTGGTTTTTCTTTCAAAATAATTTATATTTAAGAAAGTACACTTCTCCAACTATAATATCTGGAGAAAAATATAAATCACTTTATATACACATTACCTCTCCAAGATGCTCTGGTTTTTATAAATGGGGACTGTTAAAACATTTTAAGTGCTAAAATAATAGTTTTCTCTGGTTATTGCTAACTGGAATAAAGTAATTGGGAATAAATGACATGCTATATAATTGCTGCTTAGATTTATGACATTAGATCCGTAAAATTAGTTTTGGAAACATGGAACAAGAGAAATTTGAGAATGATCACTAATGTTGAGTAATTGCTAAATGCAGTGCACTGTACTGGCTACTTAAATTAGCACTAATGCTTACAATTCTATACAAAGTAAGTGGTATTGACCCTACTTATAGATGAAGAAGCTGGAACTCAGATTTTTTAAAGCACAGAGGTAGGGAGTAGTCATATAATTAAATACTAAAGCTAAGATTTAAGCTCAGGTCTTTTGTGACTTGAAATGCTTTTTAAGTAGTCATTTCCTGGAACAGATGTTTTTTTCCCCATGTTTATGCTCTATTTCTAGCAATAGAGTTTTCATCGGTCTTTTTAGAAGAGGCCTCTCGGCCTTACAGACTCTCTCCCCCTTCTGCCTCCCTGTGCAGCTAGTTGTATGTCCAGCTATGATGCAGAGGGAATATTGGGGCCACAGTATAGTGTTCCAGACTACAACTAAGAGCCTTTATTTACCAGGGCATCTGTTTTAGAAGGTCGGTTCGGGTCATGGGTTCCTAAGTCCAGTTCAGCTGGCTAAGCTGTGTAGTTCCTCAGTTTTGTTCCACTTCTTTGTCTTAGATCTATAATGTAAAGCCTGTGTTCATAGTTGTGATGAAAGTATCTTATTATACCTCTTAGCTTCTCTTTTTACACCATTTATCTCCTTACAAACAGACCCACATTATATGAATAAAGTTTGAGGATATGAAGTTGCATGGCATTTAAAAAATAACAGTTTTAAAAATCCCCCAGTTATCCTCCCCCTTTTTTGGGAGGGGTGCGGGGGGCTCTACCCCAACCATTATCTGATTATTCATGTCAGTTCTTTAGTTTCCATATGCAGTTCCTGTTTTTCTCATATATGCTCAATTCAGAGCAATATTACTCTTTGGTCTGGTCCTCTTTTCAGGGTTATAAAATCATAATGAGTAAATGGATATTTGGAGTGAATGATATTTAGCTATATTACTTACCTCTATGTATCCTTAACTACCAACTTCTCAGTTCAATGTCTTATATTCATTATCAACTTCCCTCTAATATCTGTTATTTTCCAAAAGCCATGAAGATTTTTCCCAATTTTTAAGTACTCCCCTACTATCTTGAGATAATTGTAGTGGTGGTAATAATAATCATCCTTTATTGATTGTCTAGTATGTGCCAGGCACTTTAGATACATATTTTTTATTTTCAGATAGCCTTGAAAAGTAGGTATTATTCCCATTTTACCATTGAGGAAACTGAAACTCAGTTTAAATGTCTTGTCAGGGATATTAAGACATGATTTGACACCCATGTGTGTCTGACTGCAGATCTTTATCATGCTGCAATAATGTTTCTTCCTCATGTTTTCATTTTTTTTAATGGAGTAAATTATCTCGATATTTAATGATAGAGATCTCTGAAGAGGGCCTAATACATAGCACCCCTGTTTTCCATAACGCAGACCTGAACAAACTGTTAATGGCAGATGATGTGGTACCTTATCAACTGTGTTACTGATAAAGGCTTAGGTAGAGAACTTAATGCAAGAGCCAATGGGCCTGCTAGCCAGTCCCCAGAATTAGGTAGACTTACCTCCCCAGTCACAGGCAACACTGGGCCTGGGCAGATTCCCCAGTTTGCATGGTAGGGAGGGGCCTGCCCTTGGAGAAGCCCTGGCAAAAACAGGCTTCCTGCAGGCAACTCTCTCTGAAGGTTAGGAAAGGCGGAACCTAGTCAAGCATGCCTGGCTTATTATTCCCCCATGTACCATTACGATAGTCCCTCTGCCTGCCCGGGGCTGCGTGAGGAAAGGGGTGGAGAGAGGTCAGGATTTACACTGCCTGGGCTTCTTCAACATGCAAAGAAATGTGAGGAGAAACATTTTCTCCTAACATGCCACAGGAGCCCAGAGCCATCAGATAACTTGGTATCGTTATAAATCATCATGAGCCCACACAGTGATACTGTAAGCTTTGATAGAATTAGAAAATACACAAATAAAATTTTTGTTGCCTATAATTTACCTGAGGATTTCTTCTCTGCACAGATGGAACTTTCTGCTCTACAGTCCATGATGGCTGTGCAAGAGGAAGAGCTGCAGGTGCAGGCGGCTGATATGGAGTCCCTGACCAGGAACATACAGATTAAAGAAGACCTCATAAAGGTCTCTCAAAGCTTTTTACAGACCATTGGAAATAGCTACAACTCAGAATAGGCACCTACACACATTCGGATGCATTGGTCCGTTGGCCAGTGCTTATTTCTTGGACACACTGTTAGAGTCTCGTGATAATGCTGTGTTCTCTTGGACTGAATCAGAGTTGCTGTGACTTCGTTCAGAATACATCATTACCTTCATATGGCTTATCCGTATCCCACTTGAAAGTGTAGCAGACTGTCTTAGGAGCATTTTTTCCTTTGCTGAATAGTATTTTTATTCCTGTTCCCATTTGTTTACTTCTAGGACCTGCAGATGCAACTGGTTGATCCTGAAGACATACCAGCTATGGACCGCCTGACTCAAGAAGTCTTACTTCTTCGGGAAAAAGTTGCTTTGGTAGAATCACAGGGTCAGGAAGCTTCAGGAAACCGAAGACAACAAGTAAGTTATTGGAATACAAACCTTATTTTTACTGTGAAGTAAACCGTGGAAAACCTGTCCATCTCAGTTAGCTGTGAAGGGATCCGGGGATAGAATTTCATGGAGAATCTGTGCTCTGGAGTGTCCTGCCTTGGTCAGTGTCAGCCACCAGCGCGGAGGCTCCTTCCTTACACTTGTAATTGTGAATTGAGAAGCAGTTCTTTCGTCACACACCGTCAGTTGTCCCTGACCCCTAAGTCACCTCTCTCGGCTGAATCCATCTGCCTGCATGTAACCATTTTTTAAAAATGATTAAATTTTTAAGTTTTGTGGGGTTTTTTTTAAGAAAAGAAGAAAAACTTCTGCCTCTTCCCCAAGTTCTTTTGTAGCTTCTGTCCCACGTCTAACCTTTTTTCAATGATAAACTTCTCAGAAGACCTACTTGCCTGTGCTCCTGGTCTCCACTCTCATGCCTCTCACTAACCGCTCATGTCACTCCGGTCTGGCTTTTAACTCTACAGGTCCCCTTAACAGATCTCTCTGGCCATGCACTGTCATAGCTCGTCGTCTTTATCGCACTTATCAGAGCTCACAGTGACACAGTGACAAACGTGATTGATGAATGTCTTCCCCCTGACAAGATAGTAAGCTTATTCCTAGAACAGAACCTGGCACATAGAAGGGACTCATAAGCTTTTATTGGATGAATGAAGAATACTAGGAAGTCCCATTACATGTTTCCCTCTTGCCCTTCCTCTCTTTCTCTTCCCCTCCTTTCTCTCCACCTCATTCCTAGGCTTCTGGCTCCTCTCTATCTTCTACTTGCTTCCATGTTTAAACACTGCCTTATAGGGTTTTAAAGAAGAAAAAATGGTATAGTTCATGTGGCATTGATTTGAAAACTAGAATACCATGGAAAGCATAAGTAAGTAATAATATAGTAAGCTTTCTTTTAGTCAAAGTACATGCTAATGCATTCTTTTAGTCTTTCTCAGGATTAACTGGCTTCATGTCTCATGTCTCCATTTGCACATTTCTTCTTCTCTTTCCTCAGCTGCTGCTGATGCTAGAAGGACTGGTAGATGAACGGAGTCGGCTCAATGAGGCCTTACAAGCAGAGCGACAGCTCTATAGCAGTTTGGTGAAGTTCCATGCCCATCCCGACAGGTAAGAGAGTGCACTGTGTTCCCGGTTACTCTCATTAAGTGCAGATGCGTACGATAGCGAAGATGGGAGAAAAGAGAGCAGAGACAGCTACAGGGACTGCCAGTTTGTCATTTGTTGTGTGGATTGCTTTGAGCAGAAGTGTCCAATCTTAAGTCAGTCATATAGCTGTTGTAGATTTCAAATGAGAAGACCTAGCAGGTTTCTAAAATAATGCCTTGCGTCTAGTAAGCACTCCATGTATAGTCCTTTCCTTTCTCTGCTCCATGTCCTACTAAAGACTGTTCCGCTATAAGACTAAGGCTGTAATGGGAACTGATACTGTTGAGTATCATTGAAGAAAACATATTTACTGTGATGGCAATATCACCCCAGGATCACCGATAGCCATCGTGATCAGTCTGTATTCTTGTCCCTCTTGATTTGGGGTCATGTATATTATGTCGTTCTAGTCCATTTTATATTCTTCCCCTTTTTGTACATTTTGCCTTCCCTCCTAGGCCCCTTTTCTCTTTCCCAATTTTTATTCTTTTACTATTCAGTTTCTTTTTTTTTTTTTTTTTCGATGCAAAAGCATGAGTCTTTATTCGAGCTATCTCGGCTCCCCCACCTTGCCGACACAGCGACAGGAAGCAGAGAGAGCTAACTCTGTGTGGAGAGGGGTTTTATAGGGGGTTGGAGTAAGGGGAGGAGAAAGGGCTGTGGCCTTGGCGATTGGCCAGGCGCAAGTCGGTGTCTTGTTCCTGGGTGTGGCTAGCAGAGGCTTAGACTTCCGGGAAGAAACTTCAGTTTCTATTATTTTTGGATTTAATTTTTTTTTCTACTTCAAGCAAATGAAGGAAGAGGAAAGGTAGAATAGGGCCCCTTGATTGTGTTACTTTTAAAGAATGTCTGGATCCTTAGTGTCTGTGAACTGGGTTCCTTTTCAGAGCACTGTCAAGTCTGGTTAACAAACAAGAGAACAAGTATTTTACTTGGCTCAATAGTGCTTCAGTTTATGTTTCGTTTTTTTTTTTTTTTTTTTTTTTTTTTTTTTCAGAAACTAACACTCTTAGTCAAATAATGAAATTTCTCTTATGTGCTATAGGGGTGTGAGATAAATCTCAGGAGCTATAATTTCATGTGAGATTGGCCCAGAGCCTAGGATAAGGGACAAGCTTTAAAGAAAGGAGCAGGTCTTGCTAATCTACCGCAATGGCCACAAATGCCACAACAAAGACTACATTCATTCACTGTGTCCTGGAGAAGAGTTACTTTAGACAAGCATGTCAAACTCAAAGGCTAACACAGCTGAATAAATGAGGCATGCAGCCCGCGGGCCGTGAGTTTGACATGCTTGCTTTAGAAGGTCTCATGGCATTGATGGCTCTTTGCAAGCACAGGTGGACTCATTACAGTTGATGGCTAATCCATTTTCCTTCCATGTGGCATGTTTAATCAGCTCTGACAGAGACCAGACTCTGCAGGTGGAACTGGAAGGGGCCCAGGTGTTACGCGGTCGGCTCGAAGAAATTCTTGGAAGAAGCCTGGAGCGCTTAAGCAGGCTGGAGACCCTGGCCGCCAATGGAGGTGGGGAACTGGAAAGTGTGCGAGTTCGTCACAAGCATGCCTTCTGAGCGCTGGCGGGTCACTGCAACCAGGATGGAAAGCCTTGTTTGTACTAACCAGAGAGAGCCTGGTCTGACTGGCAGAATTCAATGGTGACTTACTAATGATAAACCTGGTACAAGTAGCATCAGCTACAAAGTGAAACTCACTTTAGTCTACCTGAACTTCACAGTACATCTCCATCTCTATGTTGAATGGTGGAGGTTACAAAGTGTATTTGCACATTTTAAATCATTCCATTTTAGTTTTCCCACCCGTATCCATTCTTTTCCCCAGCGCCTCCTCCTGATTCCTTCATCCCTTCTGTGGGCCAATAAAGTTTATTCCTCCCCCACTCTCACAATCCATTTCATATGTTCCATATCATGTCGTAATGCATGCGTGTGTATTATTTTTGCCATTCAGTCAACTCCTGCTCTTTGAGGGAGAGTAATTTAAAGTTTCAAGATGAGAGAGAGAGATTTAAAGTCTATAAAAATGACTTTGCAAAAGTGATATAATCCTTATCGGAAGGTAACCAAAACCAAGTCTTGTCGTGGTAGACTATATATAGCATTGGGAGGGCCATGTTAAAGAGCCAGAGGCAAAGGATAAAGCGTTGATAGTAAACCTTTACCTTGATATTGGTTCAGAATTGATTTTTTTTTAATGACTATGAAATTTGATTAGGAGCAGATTAAATTCCATTAAATTATTTTTCTTTAAACCAAGGGTATGTTATTTAATCAGAACATGACTTGAAGAAAAGCTCCCAGGTCTTCTAGAGTCAGAATCCTCTATGTAAAAAGATAATTTGAAATGAACGTCCCCCATTAAACTTAGTATTTCACCAAATAAGTCATTATGGCCAGAGGAGTGTATTGCTTGTCTATTTTCAGCTGGTAGTGGCCCTGATGGAGTCCTATATTTTTCACTTTTTAGTGCTTCTCCATTTCTCCATATTAAAATAAGTAATAGGCTTCAGGCTTTGAGGTGTTTGAATAGTTTAGAAATAAATGTCACAGATCTGTGTTTATAGGTTTCAGTCATTGTCTCGGTGCTTTCTTACAACCACAGGATAGGTATAAGGACAGGGCCACTGGAGATTGTACTGGTGTCATCGCTGTTGACAGTGTAAAAAGTAACCAGGATAACTTGGAGCTCTGTGGGTTCAAATGAGATATCCTATTTTGCTGGATGGTAGTTTCTTAGATTAGAAGCTAAGATTTTGGTTTTTAAACCTGATGAGCAGGGATTGAGGCTTTCTAGCACCATAAATGTAAACGAGGTGGAGTGCAGTGAATGTCCTGTTTGCCCTCCGTTGTTTTCCAGGACATTTATTTCTTTCACACTCTTGTGTTGACATGGCTTGCCTGACATTCTAAATTCCATCCAAGAGAACAGCCTAGTATTTTCTATAAAGTATTTTGCAAAGACTGATAGCCTTAATAAGCCTTCCTCTTCATGGAAGTGCTTTCCAGGGTTAGTGGCTTTGGCGGGGAAAGGAGTCATTTAAGGAAGGAGATAGGAAGTGTAAGCAGAACCATCCACTTTCTTACTCTTCTAATCTTAAGAGGCCCTTCCTGCACAGAGCTTATTGTGACTTTCTGGATGTAAGGAGGTGGGTATTCGAGCAGTGAAAATATCAGCCAACCAAAACATTTAGGAAATGTTATCTCTTAATTTTACGAGTAGACCAAGGAAGCTTTCTAAGTCTCCTAAGATTCAACCTTGGGTGACTTGGGTTCTAATGATTCACAATGATTACAGGAACTTACGTTAATTACCACTGCTGCTTCTGTCAACCTTGAACAAGAGTAGGAACTTCCCTTGGGGTCTTGAACTGTTGCTGAGTGTTAGAGGAATTCAAGTTAGATGAATAATGAGAAGCTCAACTTCCTATTGAAAAATTATCAGAATAGATTAGAGAGGAAAAATGTAAGTGAATTTCTGGTCCCGATTTAGATTCCAAAAGGACAGACTAACTTGTTACTTGCCTTTTGATACTGTCTTTGGAAAACATTTTAGAAAATTCAGTGCTTTAGTGGCAGAGGATAAATTAAGAGTTTAATTTTGATACCACTGATGTGACTGAAATCAGTACTGATTTTCTGGTAGCTGGAATGAGACTTGCAAACAGGGCTGCCTGGAGAGAGCTCTCTGGTCAACCACTGTTGTGCGATAATTTGACATCTTATTAGGGAACACAGTTCTGATGAATTTTGTCCTATAACGTACATATAGATGATATTGTGATCGACCATATCAACTAGAGTTAACATGATATAATAGTATCCATTCTCTCTTTAGAAGCACAGACCCTTTCTCTTATTGGATTGTGCTACCTGTGTCAGGCATTTTTCAACATCACCATAATTTTAGATAAAGCATTGTGTGTTCTGCTTATGGAACTTTATGCCTGAATAAAAAAATCTTGAAAGAAAATGAATGGATTAAATTCTCCCTCAGATCATAGCTGTTTAGCCAAGTTGTAACTTTTGAAAAGACATTTTTGGGCTATTCTAATATTGTCTGCCTTTTAGTTTGATAAGGTGTACTTTTACCCTTACCCCCACCCCATTTTTCTTCCTTCAATTGTAGGCAGCAGCAATATTTTTGGTACCTCTACTTCCTTATTCATATTTTTAAAATATTTGTCAATGCTGTTATATATAGTGAGAGCTCTATTAAAGCAAGAAAATCTTGACCTGAATAGGATATTAGTTTCTAGCCACAAGACATTTTCTTAGAGGGTTCTTTAGTATATTTCACTTGCACAGTTTATACATACATGATCTCTGTGACAAAGCTTTATAAAGACCTATCACTATTATGCTTATTTATGCTCCGAATTCAGTGTCTGGTCCTGAGAAGTTTGCTTTATAGCTTCAATGCAGTTCACGAAATTGATTTCGTTTTTCTCTGTCTTCCAGTTGGACCTAGAGTTCTCTGATTGGGTGAAGGGGGAGCAGATCAGATTATACCCAAATTGCTCCTTTCCTCGAGGAATAAAGTCTGACTGGTGTACCTAAAGTCACTTCCCTTTGGGCTGTAAGCCTTAGAGAAAACAATGCTTAATTCCTTGGCTTTCCTTGAACTCTAGTTCCCGTTGTTAGGATAAAGCCACTGTTTTCTGGTTTCTGGTCTTTTTATATGAAAAAGTCACAGAATCTTCACATTTGACAGCCCTGAAAAATTCAAGTTGCCTCTTCAACTCGGGCCTCAGTAGTAATTGTACAGGTCAGCAGCCAGTGCCCTGCAGGGAAATGTGACACTTCCTATGAAGTTAGGAAGAAATATTGGTCCTCTGCACACAGTCCTTTTTCCATCCTGTCTTGTAGAAATTGTACTGATGGTAGAATAAGTGAAATCAGCTTTCTTTTTCAGATACTAATATCCTGAGAGATGAAGCCTGCAGAGTATGTTCTCTCATTTCTCTTGGGGTTAAAGTTCAGAGAGATTTTCTTCTTCCTTTGGTGGTATAGAACCATTTGTACTATAGAAAGAAGAGCTAGGAATATGGGGCTCATGAGGCAGCCAATAACAAAAAGCAAGGAGCGAGCCAATGGCACCATACATCGGAATGATTTCTATGGGGTGACAATTTCTTAGTCTTTACACCTTTAGGAATATGATTTACGCCACCCTCTCGCTAGACATTTGGATCGATAACTTTGTTAAACCGTTTTTATTATGATTACATGACAAGCATGTTGCTGTTAAGTAGTCTGAGTGTTGACAGAAGGTAAGTCCTCAACCTCTTGCTATATAATCACAAGAGCCAGGATGCGTTTCCCAAGTCAAACATTGGCATTGCAATTAGCTTCCAACAAAGGATGGGAAGTGGAAGGGAAACAAAACTGTAGAGCTGACAATAATAACTGTACCAGATTTCAAATAATAATTAAACTTACCAAGTGAATTACTCATTCTTTTTGCATTACTTTCCCCTTTTTCCCATTGTTTCAAGTCAAATTTGAGAAATAAACATCTCTATCATATTGTTTTCCTCTTGCAAAAGCTGGAAGGATAAAATGGAAAGTTCAGCAACATCAGAACATGTTTGATGTAAAATAATGTGAAGAGTAGGGGTGTTAGGTTCATGAACCAAATCAGCTTCCTGGTTCCCTTAAGGAACTCATAAATGTCTGGCACATGCATGAAGTTTGCTTTCCATAAGTAACATGAGTGCGCACCGCTTCGTTTGCCATGATCAAAGTCCTTGCTCTAAAATGCCATCCTCTCTCAAGCTGCACGTGTGTTTCCAGGTATGTTTTACAAATCATGAATTTGTTTCCACGAAGTAGTGGCAGTTTGATAATAAAAACAGCTTTATTTTCATCGCTTAAAAGTTTGCTCCTAAGGCTTTTGAGAAAAATGAAACTGATTCAGACTATTTAAATGAAGGAGGAAGTGACATGTTAAATGACCCAGTAACTTGGCATTAGATTATTTCCAGGTCTATTTCCCAGTCCGTGTATTTTCCTCAGGAAGGGCATGTCTTCATGGCCCTGTGCTGTGCTAACCTGTGTTAACATTTGTGCTGACGTGGAGAGTGTACTTTTTTTTTTACATAGAAGTATTAGAATTTCAGCCACTTGAGTTGAGACACACAAAAAAGTTGTTACTGATCAATAAAAGTATCCAAGGCCAAACAGTAACTATTGGTTTCATTTTTAAAAGGTTTAAGAGAAAGAAAAAAAAAGAGAAAGCTCCTATCTTTTTTTTTTTTTTCCTTATAGGAGAATCAGTCTGTTGACCATTGTACTAAAATTCCAAGTCAGAGTAAGGCTCTGGTGTGAGTGAATGAATGCCTTTGTGTTTATTTAACTAAAGGGAGGAAGAGGAAGGAACCAAGGCTCTGGTGTGAGTGAATGAATGCCTTTGTGTTTAACTAAAGGGAGGAAGAGGAAGGAACTTGAATTTTTCTGCTTTCAAAGAAGTGAGCCTAAGGGACAGCCTTGTATTTCCTGCAGAAATGGAAATGGACTACTGTACCTTAAAAACCCTTTCTTGCTCTCCTCACTGAAGGAGAGTAGTAGGAAGAGGGATGGAGATGTGAGGAGCCAGTTCTTATGGTGGGTGGTGCTGTCCCCATAAAGGTTCCTGGAAAGTCCTGCTTCCTGTGTCCTTTGCGTGGAAAGAGAGAGACCATGAGCAGGAAGAATTCCTTGACATTGTAGAAGCTTAAGCACTGAGAACAGTTGCTTTCTGAATCAAGGACAAGCTGGTAGCGACTTAAGAGAGGTTGCAATTTAAAGACAAAGATACACCCTGAAGGGGCTTGACCAAAGACAACAGTTTTCTACCTACTTCTGTTCTAAGATCAGAATCTGTCCAGTTAAAGAACTTTATTTCTCGGCAGAAGTTTATGGAGGACTATATGAACTCTTAAAGTTTTCTTATGGTCCAGAGGGGAGTGGATGCAGGTGAAATTGTTGCATTCGATAGGCGAGCGGTTTCCTTTGATTCTCTCATAGTGCATCATAATACTTGAGCCTGCAGTAGCTGGTTCATGATGTGAACATGTGACTCCTCGTAATGAGCCCTTGGCAGGGTGCCCAGAAGTGAAAGTGAGATGGGCCCAGAGGACCCAGCTCAGCAGCCTGGCAGCAAGGGAAGAACAGCCGGGCGCTTGGCACCGCCAACTTGTTCATGAGTCCCATATCCTGAGTAACCATATGGGAAAATGTTACTCTTTTTCTGCTGGTCCCATATAAATGGCTGGAAGGGAAATCAGTAATGACTCTAGAGTTGGGGGAAACTGGTTGTGTGCAACCAGTTTGGGCTCGTTACTGCAGAATTAAAATAACACTTCATGGCTTTCCCTCTAAGGCTTATTCGTGCCTGATGGAGCTTGAGGGCAGCTAGAATTTGATGATGATGAACCCGGTGTGTGAAGCACCTGTCACTCAAAAGAGCTCATTCTATTTACTTACAACTGTGTTCTTTCAACGGTTCTGGGAAGCAGGGAGAACCAAGTGTGATTTCCAGCCTCTTGTTTGGGGAAACACACAGACATGCAATAGACTCAATCCAGATCCAGTTAATCACAGGTATAAAGTTTCCCTCTGCTGGTTACCTACCCTTGGGCCACTTTAGTTTACCAACAATAATAAGACAATAATGTTTAAGGGCAATATTTAGTGGTACACGCCATATGCCAAGCACCGTTCTAAGCACTTTCAAAAGCAGCAAACCCTTTAAAGTGCACAACTAGGGAATGGGTGTCATTATTAACCCTAGTTAATAGGGTTAACTGCTGAGATAATTGAGATACGGAAAGGCTATGACTTGCCTGAAGTCACATAACTAATGACAAGCAGAAATCTAACCTAGACATTCTGGCTCCAGAGCCCCTGTTCTTAATAATTATAGCCATCTGCTATTTAAAAAGCGCCACAAATGCATGAGTTTTTGCCT
>NW_005370187.1:44867-77650 GCF_000412655.1 Myotis brandtii | reverse complement strand
TATATATACACACACACACATATATGCATAATAATTAAAATTTTGCCAAGGATTGTATAGTATTTTAGAGGTTTGCTTTATTTCTGTGTATTTTATCATCAGATCGCTGGCAGAAAATAATTTTCTAAATCTAAAAAGGGAAGGTTTTGGTAACACTTCAGTATGTGTGTTTCAGAGCCTAGAAACTTGCAGGAATCACAACTTGAGAACTATTATTGAAGCCTCAACAGTTTTTAATAAAAATTTCAATCTAACACATAAAACTTAACCCTGGAGAAGGAGAAGCAAGTTAAATCTGAATGAACAGATTCTTAGCTTTCAGAGATTCTAAAGGTGACAGACTATTTTATTTCACATTCATGAGAAATAAGTAGTAGGTTTATTAATACAAAACATAGCACCTTTAAATTAGAAATTTAAAGTATTCCAAGTTAGTTTTGAAGATAGTGTTTTGTTGCCTTGTAAAAGCTTAGAAAGGGGTATTTTGCACAAAAGAAGTTCTTTTATTGTAATTATTTTAAAAAACCCCAGAAGGTAACGGAAAGAGGGATGTCTAATGTGTAAAACATGTAGGACCTTGTGTGGGATAACATTCATCCCAATATTCTCTATAATTTTTTTATTCCACCCCACTCTAACACTAAAAAGCTTTCTGCATTCTAATTCAAGTTGGTGAAAGGCTGAGCAGCACTTAACACTGTCCTGGAGGAAATACAGGGACTATAAACTAGCTTAAAAATAAATAAATACATACATAAATAAATAAACATTAAGGAAAGTAAAAACCCTGTGTAGTGGAGTGTTGGGATGAAATGGGCATTCTTGCTTGGTCTCCCTTTAATTCCTAATGAGTTCAAAACCATGGTATCCTGCTCCTGAGTGAATTAAAGAGACAGCATTATCTAGAAAGGTGGATGTGGCATCAGGAAGGTGGCAGAGGTAAGTGGAGGACAGAAAGTTAGACAAAAACTTTCAAAACCAGTGACAACCACCTATTCTGATTCCCCACTAAACCTTACTCCTGAAACCTAGTCTGGAATCATCTTGGGATGTAAGCCCAGAATGGCTACATAACTCACCAAAAATGGTGTGGGGATGAGGATCCTGACCTCACAGAGCTGAGCTTTCTTCAGTCACAGGCCAATGCTCAACAGTAGGAACCATGAAAAGTGTGTTTTCTTAATCTGCCACTGAGTGGGGCAATTCATTTTTCTTGGCAGGAGAAAATAAAGATTCTGATTTGTACTGTTGTACAGAAAAAAAAATTGATAGTAAGCATAATACGTGGTGTCCCAAAAAAATGTATACACACTTTAACAGCTGGTAGCTCAATTTTTTAAAATGTATTTTAACAAACACTGCCTTTATAATTATTCAAAGTGTGTGTGTACATTTTTTGGGGGACGCCCTATATATGATACAGATGTCCTCAAGTGATTTAGCATCCTGGATTCAGTGAATTTCCAAACAGCCAAAGCTTAGGGAGTGTGTTCATTCACTCTATACAACCAGTGTCCTGAGCCAGATGTTCTGGGGCTGGTTTAAAAGATTAAGTAATGGAAATACCTATTGTGCACTGTCCGCCAGGGAACTCCAAAGATGTTGAGTGGTAGAGGTCCCTTGTAAGTAGGGCTTTATTGAACAGGTACTGCCTTTATCCAAAGATAACACACCATTCACGATGAAGATCAGTGAGTGAATCCTAAGATGAAGCTGTTAGAACAGCATGCCTACTACCTTTTTGTACTTTAATGAGATTGGCCCAGACCATTGCAAACATCTGGCACGAACTTGCAGATGCCGAGATGGAATGCGGGTGTGACCCTCCCCATTCACCTCATCTGCAGATGCTACTGAATGCTCGTTATTCACGCAAGGCCTTTCATCCAGGGATGTCTGAGCTCAGAAGCAGGGTCTTGAGTCTTGAAGAAGCAAAGGTACAGATCTGACTTGTCATTAGAAGGAACAGTGACCTGCCTCATGAAGTTCAGACACTTGTCTTGTCAGAACCTTGGACATGCCACCTAATCTCTTCGAGGCCCAGGTTACTACTCAGAGGTCAGAAGAGTTTTAACCAGGTTGGTTGCCAAGGTCAGGGTCACAACTAGATCTCTAGGTTCTCTACCTTGGGCAGGTTCTGTAAGACCCAGAGAGTGTCAAGGTAGATTTTCTTTGGTGTTCAAATGAATTAACCACTATAAATTCCTACACTTTACAGAAGAAATCTGTAATGTGGGCCATAGGCCTTAATCTGAAATTGGATGGATAGACTGTCTTATTCTAACATGTGAAGAGGAAGAAATGTCCTAGGTTTGTACTGTCCAATATGGCAGCCACTAGCTACATGTTTGAATTTTAATTTAAGTTAAGCTATTTTAAATTAAAATTTCAGTTCCTCAGTCACACTAGTCATATTTCCAGTGCTCAGTAGCCACTCACATGTGACCAGTGTCTACCGTGTTGGGCAGTGCAGACATAGAGTTGCAGAAAGTCTATTGCTCAGCACAGCTCTAGACCTTTGCCCAGATCACCAACTGCAGCTCCTTGTCCCTTAGTGCAGGGCATAGATGCTTGTGCCCTAGGGCAACCATGTCCATCTTTGGGGAATGAAAATATGGATTAAATCCCATTTGGAAAAAGCAGTGCAAGAACCCTTCAGGCAATGGATGTTGGCATTGAGCAAGAGTCTGAGAGATGGGATGGGGGGTGTTAAAGAATTAAGAAATACCTGTGCCTTGGGCCTTGACTAGACCTGAGCTTCTGTAGGACACAGGGCCCCTAGAGGAGGCTTCCTCAGAGAGATTGTCACCCCATGCACAGCTGATCCCAGTGATGGAAAAGTATGAGAGGAGCAGGACTGCCCTAGTCCCCAGAAAATCGGGGACCCTGTCCACATTCAGTGGTGGGGAAAAGGGTAGTCATGCTGGGCCCATGTTACAGAAGAGAAACTTGTTACATAGCAAGTCAGAGGCAGAAGGCGGGGGGGGCGGCGGGGGAGGGCAGCAGGTTGTAATTCAGACTTTCTGGAAATAAGTGAAAGGGTAACCACCCTGACAGTGGGCTCCTTAGGTACAGGTCTGTGCAATCAAAGCCAGCTTATGTTTTGAGGCATAAGCTTGAATGTTAGTAAGAAAATACCAGTGATACAGTGAGAAGGCTTTTCTACAGATTTGGCACGTCGGTTCTGCCTTTCCTGTCAGCCCTGCTGGCCAGGGACCCATGCATATGGGGAAGGGAAGAAATCAGAGGCAGATGGCAAAAGGAGTGACATTTTAGCTGCCATCTGGAAGCCACCTGTGAAGGGAATCACCTTTCTCTTTTGGACTTATTTCCAGGTGCAGCTGCAGGGGATGACACCGAAGATGCGAGCACCGAGTTCACGGACAGCATTGAGGAGGAGGCTGCACACAACAGCCACCAGCAAGTAAGTCTGAGTCAGGTTCTGGGTCCCAGGGTGGAAGACTCGTAACTCTTTGGGGTCTGGTGCTTTCCTGCAGCTCTTGTGGACCGAGCGTGAGAAGCTATCTTTTTATATAAACCACTTCCCAGTCTTCTCCCTGCCCTCCCTGAGCTCCCCAGCCACTTTGCCAACCTCTATCTTCACTCCATTTTTCTCTCCAATACACTCTTTTGCTTTTACTCCTTCTGTTTCTTACCCCTGCTCTCTCTGCCCCTTCACTGGCCTTTGTCCCTATGTACCATCTATAGCTGTAGCTCCAAGAGAATTTTTACTTATAACGAGACCACAGACACTTTCCCTCTTGGGCTTTTGTAACTGAAACACACCACTGAAGACAGAGAGTCAAAGAAAGGCTACTTGGGGAGGTGGCAGGGCCTGCGACCTGCTTTGGGAGAGTGCTCTCTGAGAAAGTCTAAGAGGATTGGATCATTCTCAGTGAAATCTCATCATACAAAAGAGAACTTTGTTGGGAAATCTGACAAACCACCCAGGTCATGGCACATCAGTGACCAAGAGATGGCACTTCAAGAGCAAGCCCCTGTCAAACCTCAACTTGGAACTCAAGGCTGAAACACTGTTCTCACCAACCATCAATGATGAAAAAAAAAGCATATTCTCAAGCTCAAGAATGTAATGGCCTGGACCTCAGAGATTAAGTCACCAGTAGTGATCCCTGACACTCACTGGTACTCCTTTGTGTCTCCACCTTGCCCAGTGACATTTAGCCATCACATCTCCTACATGGACCATGCCCGTGACTTAAGGAGAAAGTGGATTTTTGGTATCTGTCCTTCTTGCAGAAGCAGCTGGGTATTTCCAGTGATAACTTTCTTGGGGGTATTAGGAAAACTATAGGGGAAATGAGGCTTTCTGAGTCTGCCTGTACATCCGCACAAGAAAAAGAGGAGACATCTAATAAACCAACAAGAAGAGCCCAAGGGAGCAATCCCCAACTCTTGCAGGATTTGGCACAGTCTTTGGTTCTTGACATGAGTAGTTGTCTGGAATATCTCAAGTCCTCAACACAGATTATTTACCTTCTATCAAGATCCTCTCTTTATTGCTCTAGACATACCTGACCCTTGCTTTCCCCTTGAGTTTCTGCATGAGCTCTACTTACCATTTTACTTTAACAGCTTCTTCTGAGTCCTCCTAGCCAATGCTTGTAACTTTACTTATGTACCCCACAGCCCCTTTGCACTGGTCCCTCTGCCTCTCGCTTCCTGATTTCACTGAGGACTCTGGGTGAGCGAGAGGGATCTTCAGGATGACCAAATGTCCACCCTAAGACAGCTATATTGGGATGTCAGCAGGTTATTGCTACTGTGGGAAGGATTGACCTTAGGATAAATGAACAAGAGACACATAAGACAAGAGCCAGGTTCTGAGAAGTCCTTCATTCTAATTCTCAGTTGTAGGCAAACTGGTTAGTAAAGTCATTTCTTCCTTAACCTTCTTTCCTATAGTCTGCATGGAGACAATGACCAGAGCACATTTTGAGAAGGTCAGTTCAACCCTGAAGTAAACCTTTACACTGGGGCATTTGTATTTTTCTTGCAACATCTTCCCTATTACTTGGCATAGGAGATAATAAATTATGGGTTAAAAAACCTTTGGATTGGGGCTTGGCTCATGATTGACAGGATATCTTTCGTAAGCACCATTTTGCTTTCCATCACCTTTTCTTGAAACTCTAATCTTCAGTTTGGGGTAAGAGGTGTGTGAAATCATTGTAAATTTACTTCAACTTTTCTGGAGCTTGAGGGTGTGACTCTTCTGCCACAAATTAAATAAAGCTTGTTTTGCCATAACTGTTTTGTGTCCAGATTCTCAAAAATGTGTTTGCTTGTATCCAGGGAAATAGTCCGTTGAGATTAGGTTCTGAGCTTCTTTTAGTTGTGTCCTTAGAAGGTTGGCTTTGTTCTCGACACAAAGCTCCCTTCCTACCTCAGGCATACACACAAGTCCCCTAACAAACACACCCAACTTTGTGTTTCTTCCAAGGCAAGAACCACCTTTTGGCTACAGCAAGTAGCTTTATCCTTATGTATGAACTCACCCACCTCAGGAAGTCTCAGGTCCAGCCATGGTGGTAATTTCCAGTCTCAATCAAATGTAAAATCTATAATAAATACCTAGGGAATTCCTGGGAAAGAAACTAGCATAATCAGTTATTATCTTTCTTCTTTGAACTTTTGCAATGGAAAAAAATTAATCAAGAATCAAGATTAAAATCAAAGGAGAGAAAAATGAGTAGACTTAGTGTGATGAACTTGAGAAAAGAATAGTTTTAATGCCCCTAATGCTATCAGAGAACTGATTTACATTATGAGAGATGTGAAGCAATAAGGTAAAAGCAACACAACTCTCTTCAAACAAGAGATCAGAGCTGCATGTAGACCTGCATGGGGTTAATGGAAATCCAGCACACAAAACTTTCTGGAAATAAGTGAAAGGGTAACCACCCTGACAGTGGGCTCCTTAGGTACAGGTCTGTGCAATCAAAGCCAGCTTATGTTTTGAGGCATAAGCTTGAATGTTAGTAAGAAAATACCAGTGATACAGTGAGAAGGCTTTTCTACAGATTTGGCACGTCGGTTCTGCCTTTCCTGTCAGCCCTGCTGGCCAGGGACCCATGCATATGGGGAAGGGAAGAAATCAGAGGCAGATGGCAAAAGGAGTGACATTTTAGCTGCCATCTGGAAGCCACCTGTGAAGGGAATCACCTTCTCTTTTGGAACAGCATGCCTACTACCTTTTTGTACTTTAATGAGATTGGCCCAGACCATTGCAAACATCTGGCACGAACTTGCAGATGCCGAGATGGAATGCGGGTGTGACCCTCCCCATTCACCTCATCTGCAGATGCTACTGAATGCTCGTTATTCACGCAAGGCCTTTCATCCAGGGATGTCTGAGCTCAGAAGCAGGGTCTTGAGTCTTGAAGAAGCAAAGGTACAGATCTGACTTGTCATTAGAAGGAACAGTGACCTGCCTCATGAAGTTCAGACACTTGTCTTGTCAGAACCTTGGACATGCCACCTAATCTCTTCGAGGCCCAGGTTACTACTCAGAGGTCAGAAGAGTTTTAACCAGGTTGGTTGCCAAGGTCAGGGTCACAACTAGATCTCTAGGTTCTCTACCTTGGGCAGGTTCTGTAAGACCCAGAGAGTGTCAAGGTAGATTTTCTTTGGTGTTCAAATGAATTAACCACTATAAATTCCTACACTTTACAGAAGAAATCTGTAATGTGGGCCATAGGCCTTAATCTGAAATTGGATGGATAGACTGTCTTATTCTAACATGTGAAGAGGAAGAAATGTCCTAGGTTTGTACTGTCCAATATGGCAGCCACTAGCTACATGTTTGAATTTTAATTTAAGTTAAGCTATTTTAAATTAAAATTTCAGTTCCTCAGTCACACTAGTCATATTTCCAGTGCTCAGTAGCCACTCACATGTGACCAGTGTCTACCGTGTTGGGCAGTGCAGACATAGAGTTGCAGAAAGTCTATTGCTCAGCACAGCTCTAGACCTTTGCCCAGATCACCAACTGCAGCTCCTTGTCCCTTAGTGCAGGGCATAGATGCTTGTGCCCTAGGGCAACCATGTCCATCTTTGGGGAATGAAAATATGGATTAAATCCCATTTGGAAAAAGCAGTGCAAGAACCCTTCAGGCAATGGATGTTGGCATTGAGCAAGAGTCTGAGAGATGGGATGGGGGGTGTTAAAGAATTAAGAAATACCTGTGCCTTGGGCCTTGACTAGACCTGAGCTTCTGTAGGACACAGGGCCCCTAGAGGAGGCTTCCTCAGAGAGATTGTCACCCCATGCACAGCTGATCCCAGTGATGGAAAAGTATGAGAGGAGCAGGACTGCCCTAGTCCCCAGAAAATCGGGGACCCTGTCCACATTCAGTGGTGGGGAAAAGGGTAGTCATGCTGGGCCCATGTTACAGAAGAGAAACTTGTTACATAGCAAGTCAGAGGCAGAAGGCGGGGGGGGCGGCGGGGGAGGGCAGCAGGTTGTAATTCAGACTTTCTGGAAATAAGTGAAAGGGTAACCACCCTGACAGTGGGCTCCTTAGGTACAGGTCTGTGCAATCAAAGCCAGCTTATGTTTTGAGGCATAAGCTTGAATGTTAGTAAGAAAATACCAGTGATACAGTGAGAAGGCTTTTCTACAGATTTGGCACGTCGGTTCTGCCTTTCCTGTCAGCCCTGCTGGCCAGGGACCCATGCATATGGGGAAGGGAAGAAATCAGAGGCAGATGGCAAAAGGAGTGACATTTTAGCTGCCATCTGGAAGCCACCTGTGAAGGGAATCACCTTTCTCTTTTGGACTTATTTCCAGGTGCAGCTGCAGGGGATGACACCGAAGATGCGAGCACCGAGTTCACGGACAGCATTGAGGAGGAGGCTGCACACAACAGCCACCAGCAAGTAAGTCTGAGTCAGGTTCTGGGTCCCAGGGTGGAAGACTCGTAACTCTTTGGGGTCTGGTGCTTTCCTGCAGCTCTTGTGGACCGAGCGTGAGAAGCTATCTTTTTATATAAACCACTTCCCAGTCTTCTCCCTGCCCTCCCTGAGCTCCCCAGCCACTTTGCCAACCTCTATCTTCACTCCATTTTTCTCTCCAATACACTCTTTTGCTTTTACTCCTTCTGTTTCTTACCCCTGCTCTCTCTGCCCCTTCACTGGCCTTTGTCCCTATGTACCATCTATAGCTGTAGCTCCAAGAGAATTTTTACTTATAACGAGACCACAGACACTTTCCCTCTTGGGCTTTTGTAACTGAAACACACCACTGAAGACAGAGAGTCAAAGAAAGGCTACTTGGGGAGGTGGCAGGGCCTGCGACCTGCTTTGGGAGAGTGCTCTCTGAGAAAGTCTAAGAGGATTGGATCATTCTCAGTGAAATCTCATCATACAAAAGAGAACTTTGTTGGGAAATCTGACAAACCACCCAGGTCATGGCACATCAGTGACCAAGAGATGGCACTTCAAGAGCAAGCCCCTGTCAAACCTCAACTTGGAACTCAAGGCTGAAACACTGTTCTCACCAACCATCAATGATGAAAAAAAAAGCATATTCTCAAGCTCAAGAATGTAATGGCCTGGACCTCAGAGATTAAGTCACCAGTAGTGATCCCTGACACTCACTGGTACTCCTTTGTGTCTCCACCTTGCCCAGTGACATTTAGCCATCACATCTCCTACATGGACCATGCCCGTGACTTAAGGAGAAAGTGGATTTTTGGTATCTGTCCTTCTTGCAGAAGCAGCTGGGTATTTCCAGTGATAACTTTCTTGGGGGTATTAGGAAAACTATAGGGGAAATGAGGCTTTCTGAGTCTGCCTGTACATCCGCACAAGAAAAAGAGGAGACATCTAATAAACCAACAAGAAGAGCCCAAGGGAGCAATCCCCAACTCTTGCAGGATTTGGCACAGTCTTTGGTTCTTGACATGAGTAGTTGTCTGGAATATCTCAAGTCCTCAACACAGATTATTTACCTTCTATCAAGATCCTCTCTTTATTGCTCTAGACATACCTGACCCTTACTTTCCCCTTGAGTTTCTGCATGAGTTCTACTTACCATTTTACTTTAACAGCTTCTTCTGAGTCCTCCTAGCCAATGCTTGTAACTTTACTTATGTACCCCACAGCCCCTTTGCACTGGTCCCTCTGCCTCTCACTTCCTGATTTCACTGAGGACTCTGGGTGAGCGAGAGGGATCTTCAGGATGACCAAATGTCCACCCTAAGACATATTGGGATGTCAGCAGGTTATTGCTACTGTGGGAAGGATTGACTTTAGAATAAATGAACAAGAGACACATAAGACAAGAGCCAGGTTCTGAGAAGTCCTTCATTCTAATTCTCAGTTGTAGGCAAACTGGTTAGTAAAGTCATTTCTTCCTTAACCTTCTTTCCTATAGTCTGCATGGAGACAATGACCAGAGCACATTTTGAGAAGGTCAGTTCAACCCTGAAGTAAACCTTTACACTGGGGCATTTGTATTTTTCTTGCAACATCTTCCCTATTACTTGGCATAGGAGATAATAAATTATGGTTTAAAAAATCTTTGGATTGGGGCTTGACTCATGATTGACAAAGTATATACCTATTGGATGAAGGCTATCTTGCGTAAGCACCATTTTGCTTTCCATCACCTTTTCTTGAAACTCTAATCTTCAGTTTGGGGTAAGAGGTGTGTGAAATCATTGTAAATTTACTTCAACTTTTCTGGAGCTTGAGGGTGTGACTCTTCTGCCACAAATTAAATAAAGCTTGTTTTGCCATAACTGTTTTGTGTCCAGATTCTCAAAAATGTGTTTGCTTGTATCCAGGGAAATAGTCCGTTGAGATTAGGTTCTGAGCTTCTTTTAGTTGTGTCCTTAGAAGGTTGGCTTTGTTCTCGACACAAAGCTCCCTTCCTACCTCAGGCATACACACAAGTCCCCTAACAAACACACCCAACTTTGTGTTTCTTCCAAGGCAAGAACCACCTTTTGGCTACAGCAAGTAGCTTTATCCTTATGTATGAACTCACCCACCTCAGGAAGTCTCAGGTCCAGCCATGGTGGTAATTTCCAGTCTCAATCAAATGTAAAATCTATAATAAATACCTAGGAAATTCCTGGGAAAGAAACTAGCATAATCAATTATTATCTTTCTTCTTTGAACTTTTGCAATGGAAAAAAATTAATCAAGATTAAAATCAAAGGAGAGAAAAATGAGTAGACTTAGTGTGATGAACTTGAGAAAAGAATAGTTTTAATGCCCCTAATGCTATCAGAGAACTGATTTACATTATGAGACATGTAAAGCAATAAGGTAAAAGCAACACAACTCTCTTCAAACAAGAGATCAGAGCTGCATGTAGACCTGCATGGGGTTAATGGAAATCCAGCACACAAAAAAAGTTGAGTTATACCCTGACGTAATAGAACAGATGAATTAGAAAATGGGGGGAAGGGGGTGAGAGAAAAAAGCTATAAGAGATACAATTAACAATAGACTTAAAGGATTTATACTACCACCACACATACTTGGGGTTTTATTGGGGGAGGGAGGAAATATTAACTTTCATGCATTTGTATTTAAAATTTAAAGACAAATTAGCCAAAGTAAGCTCCCTTTGACCTGAAAATATGAAACCCAGATCATCCTGGGAACAAATCAGATCTCTCTTTTCTCATTTTATAGTGGGAAATTAAACCAAATGGACTTTATGGTCCCTTTTAGTGTTAATATTCCATGAGTCTTAATTTTGTATTTAAATAAAATGGGTATATTTAAATCAATAGAAAAATATATACATCCAGAAGGTACATTTAAAAATAGGTGGCTATCATTAAAATCAGACATTATTTTTAAGCAGAAGGAACCTTTAATGTTTAGAAAAGAACAAATGTTGCCCTAGCTGGTTTGGCTCGGTGGGTAGAGCGCCCTGCCCTCCCTGAGCTCCCCAGCCACTTTGCCAACCTCTATCTTCACTCCATTTTTCTCTCCAATACACTCTTTTGCTTTTACTCCTTCTGTTTCTTACCCCTGCTCTCTCTGCCCCTTCACTGGCCTTTGTCCCTATGTACCATCTATAGCTGTAGCTCCAAGAGAATTTTTACTTATAACGGGGTTCAATTCTGGTCAAGGGCACATGCCCATATCGTGGGCTCGATCCCCAGTAGGGGGCGTGCAGGAGGCAGCCGATCAATGATTCTCATCATTGATGATTCTACCTCTCCCTCTCCCTTCCTCTCTGAAATCAATTAAAAAGAAAGAAAACAAATGTTTCACCCATTTTAAAAGCTGATGCAACATTCAGTTAGTTGCAAAGAGTTTACATAAAAAGATATCACATAGTTTGAATGAGGGCTGAGGTTATAAACTTTCAAACGTGGTTTTATCCAGTCCCCCTTCCTTTATTTTGTCCCAAGTGCCTTGTGGCACATGCAGGGGTGGCCACCAGTCTCACCCAGTTTGGCAGCAGAGGCATAGAGGCAGACATCCCAGAACTTCCCAAATCTCAGGCTCACAATCCCAGGGGGGATTGGATGCCTAGGAAATGAGCAATTGTTTTTGCTCATCTCTTTCATCTTTGACATGGATGTTCATCTCGTCACAATCCCAACTGCTATGCTCCTAATCACCATTGCACATACATGTCATGAGTCAACCCCACCACATACCTGCAGCCTAACTTACTATGCTCTGTCATGGAGTCAAAAGCAAAAGTCAATGGCTTTGTGCCAAGCCAAGCAGCTCTATCGATCATCGATCTATTTAAACTCCTCTGGACTCTGTTCTGCTCAACATATTTGTGACCTGAATGAAGGAATAAAGCATTTAATTAATTCTGCAACGTATCCCTAATCACAACCCCACTATATGGTTTATGGAGATGCACATAAATATATTAATGACTTTGATCATTGGGAAATGATTTTGTACAGCCAGAATGAAGTTATAAGTGACAAGTACAATTTATAGAGACAAGTTATATTTATAGAGATACAAGATGACAAATAACATTTCTGAGAAATAGCTATGGGGAGAGGTGGGAAGTTGGGAGGTCAAAATTGAGAGGAAACAGAAGTCAAGATGACATTGAGATATATGATTAATACTGGACCTCCAGGCAAATTCTTGTACTAAAATAATTAGTCATAAACTAAGTTGATTATCATACTCAAATTTGTTTTCTACACTTTTAAATGCATGGGGGAAACTGGAGAGGAGCCCAAGATGAAAATTAAGGAAGTCTAAAAGTTAAAAATTCTCATTTGAGGGAAAACCATCCAATCCACTTTAGTTGAAACATTGAGGAGTAATGTCAAGAGTATCCTAAAAGAAAGGGGGGAGGGGGGAGTTGGGAAGTTGTTTCCGCTTAGATTTGCAGAGAGAGTTTCACCCGCAGCATCAGCACAAGGGTGATTAACCAACAAGTTAACTTAGCTGCTGGCAGGTGGCCTCACAGTAGCTTCTCAGTACTTGTGGGGTGTGGTTCTCCTGCAGCCAATGAAATTCAGCTTGTTGTGTCTTACCTGCAGCCCCATCCGTATTCTGATTCTGTCACTGACTCCTGACTGCCCAGCACCCTGAGCCCTCCCTCTTGATCATCCTCTTTGGAGTCTGAGTTATAGGCACAGTCTGAGTTTTTGAGCGCTGGTGTCTCAAGCCTTGATCTTCCCAGTCACAGACTCCAGGGTCATGGAGCTGATGAAACTTCCTGACTTGTGAGAAGATTCAGGGGACTCAGCCCCCTCAGGAGCGAAATGACAGCACGCATACTTTCCAGTCCTATTTAAACCTCATTTGTTCAAATTTTTATTTCTTTATTATATGCTTTTGTGTTTTTGTTTTTCTCACCCACCTCTGGAATCTCCTCTTCCTGCCCATGGCAACAATTCTCCCTGCTCCCTGGGTGTGTCCTCCCCACCCAAACCAGTCTCCAGGGCCCTTCTGGCTGAGGAAGGCCTTGGAAGGCGTTCACTTTAGGTCTGCCTTTTTTTGTTCCCATTCGAGGCTGCCCTGGAGATCTGATGTTCCTCTTGGATCCTCTTTAATGGCCTGACTTCTTTAAATCATGATTTTCTTTCAGCTCATCAAAGTGGCTTTGGAGAAGAGTCTGGCAGCTGTGGAGAGCCAGAACATGTCTCTCTGCCCTCCGTCCCCGACAGGAGGGGGGAGTAACAGGGGTCTTCAGGAGGAAATGCTCCACCTGAGAGCTGAGGTCCACCAGCACCTCGAGGAGAAGAGGAAAGCCGAGGGGGAACTGAAGGAGCTGAAGGCTCAAATCGAGGAAGCAGGATTCTCCTCTGTGGCCCACATCAGGTAGGACAACCCCCAGACCGGGGAGCCTGCCAATGGAGAGGCCACCATAACCGAGGGACTTGCCTTGCTGCAGCCAAGGCATCTGCCCCTGCCATGGGGCTTCTTGGTCCCCATCCCAGGCTCCATGCGTTTATGTTTCTACAAGTCCTTTAGAGAAAAGTGCATAATACTGGATAATGGTGATTTCTTCCCTTGATTCTACTTGTTAAAATGTGTTTTACTGCCCTAGCCTGAGGACAGAAGCATCCCAGGTTCAATTCCAGTCAAGGGCACATGCCTGGGTTGCAGGCTCGATCCCCAGTAGGGAGTGTGAGGGAGGCAGCCGATCAATGATTCTCATCATTGATGTTTCTATCTCTTCCTCCCTCTCCCTTGCTCTCTGAAATCAATAAAATATATTAATATTTTTTTTTTAAACTCTGTTATATGTAAACTTAGTTGAGCTGTCATAGGTAAGAACAGTATATCTCTTTTGATCCTACAGTTGAACCTACAATCAAACCATATGTACATATTTTTATGGATTATTTTCCTTTCCCCTGACAGGGTTACTGACTTGACACTCTGATTTGTTTAACTCTCCACCCAACTTTAAGATTGGCTGATATTGTAGCAGATAGAATTTATGAAATTCTTAGCCTATCTCTTGAGATGATTTTGTTGAGCTTTGCTTTCATTATTGTGAAAACAATAGGATTTTCCCCAAAGCATAAAGTTAGAATATTAAATATTCTTTTCTATACCATACACATGCCCTTTATCTCCTTCTTACACCTCCATTTTGGTAAATTACAGCTCCCTTTGTCTCCATTGAGGAAACACTCTCATAGACAGTGTATCTGAGTCCATGTCCTAAAGCATTTTCTTCCTTAATTCATATTAGACAAGCTCTTCTGTTGGTTCCAAGACTTCAGGATTCTGAGAAATTCAATCTAGAAGCATAGCCAGCTGGCGATGCTTCAAGTTGTGAATTACTTATTTTCTTTGCCTCTTCTACCCAGCAGTTCTCAATTTAGCACACGTAAGAAGCACCTGTGGAACTTAAGTAGAAATGTAAATTCCTAGGCCTCAGCCCTAAAGCACTTCATAGGATTCTGATGTTAGTCTTCGCAGGGCTGCAGCTGTACAACAGAATTAGATGACTTGTCCACGGCAGACCCTCAGCTAACCAACACACACATGTAATTTCATTGAAGCATCCAAGAACTCCACTAGGTCACTGCTTCGATCCTTATCTATATATATATAAAAGGCTAATATGCAAAGTTTCCCCTTGGGAGTTCGACTGAGAGACCGGGAGTTTGACCGCTCGTTATGACATGTGCTGACCATCAGGGGGCGGCGTGGAATGAAGGAAAGACCCAGCTGGCAGCTGGGGAAGGAAGGCCCCAAATGGCCCTGATCGTTGGCCAGGCCTAGGGACCCTACCCGTCCACAAATTTCGTGCACCGGGCCTCTAGTTTTATATAAAAGAAGACGGAGGCTCAGAGAGGTTAAGTGAATTACCTTGTTAAAGCTATGCTTTTTATTGCTTCCACCATCCCTACTAAAGGATTTGGTGGGAGGAAAAGGTGGATCTAGAATGTCTTGGTGAAAATTATTTGTTGAGTCTATTTTATTTCTCCTGCAAATGCGAATGTTTAATGTGGAGGCTCTGGGGCACGGAGCGAACAGGACAGACATCTGCTCTCATGAAGATGGTCTCCTATCACAGGAGTCATGAAGCAATTAATTCCATAGTGTGTTTGAAGTTCTGATTTGCATTATTTATTTCTGCCATGTTCCTAGGTCCCAATTTCTCATCCAGTGGTTGAAAACTGACTGATGCTAATTAAGAGAACTGTAGAATGCATAATAATAAATGTGTCCCAGGCTAGGTCTTTATGTTTTTTTCTTAATGGTGTATTCCAGGGGCCATTAAAAATTAGAACATGAGGCTGTGTGGCCGGGTAAAGACAACAAAACCAGGTGCTTAAGTCCAAGATTTTTAATGAGGGTGTGGGCAAGTCTCTGACTCTTCCTGAGCTTTGGTTTTCTTGTCTATAGAATAAGAGTGTTGTTATAGGTCTCGGAGGTTACTTCATGCTCTGGGGTGTCTCTGAGTCTATGATGGACTGAGATGTGGGTAAGGGGGATTTCAGGAACTCGGGCCAAGACCAGATTTGGCCCCTGATGGTGTATGTTCCCTGCAGAAACACCATGCTGAGCCTTTGCCTTGAGAACGCAGAGCTGAAAGAGCAGATGGGAGAAGCAATGTCTGATGGATGGGAGATGGAGGAGGACAAGGAGAAGGGCGAGGCGATGGTGGAGACGGTCGTGGCCAAAGGGGGTCTGAATGAGAAGAGCCTTCAGGCTGAGTTCAGAAAGCTCCAGAGAAAACTGAAGAATGCCCACAACATCATCAGCCTCCTCAAGGAACAGCTGGTGCTGAGCAGCAGGGAAGGGAATAGCAAGCTGAGTCCAGAGCTCCTTGTGCACCTGGCCAGGGAGATCGACAGAATGAACACAGAGCCAGTGTGTTCTCCTGGGAAGCACCAAGGCCAAGAAGAGGAGGACGTGACCGGGAGGCCCTGCCCCAGACCCCAGAGCCTTGACCTTGGGGCTGCCCTTGCAGTGGATGCCCACCAAGTAAGTGTGGGATTAGATGGAATGAAAGGCCTTTGGAGAAGGGCTGGAGTTGTCAGTTTCTTCCTTAAGCAGCTCTGCCTTGTGGGTCCAGAGGGACTAAGGGAAGGGCACCTTTGCACCACAGGCAGTGGTCATAATATTCCTCACACATTCAGGCTTAGGAAGGCTTTTGTAACATTATACCATAAATATTTCTCAAGTAATTAATTTCCCAGAAATGTATCTTGAGTGCTTAATTTTCTAGTAGCATACTAGGTATTGGCGGCAGGCAACATGACCTGGTCTCTGTCCTCCAGGTACTCAGTATGGAGGGAGAGCTGGACAGAAGCAGTTCACTGCAATAGGAGGTGGTGTAGGGATGCCCAGGGTTGTAAGGCAGCCCAGACAAGCGGTGTGTAATGACATCTTTTCCTTATCACTGCCATTTCCTCTCCCCCTTCTTATTGAATTTATTAGGGTAATGCTGGTTAACAAAATAATACAGGTTTCAGACGCACAATTCCACAGCACACCATCTGTACACTGCATTGTGTGATCACCAGCCCAAGTCAAGTCTCTGTCCATCACCATTTATCCTCCCATCCCCTCCTCCACTTCCCGTCACCGCCCGCCCCTGCCATTTTCATCACAGCTCCTCCCAGGGGTCTGTGGCTGGGTCTCAGAGGGGTTAGCAGGCTCCTTTTAAAGGGGAGGGGCTGTGCTGAGGATGAAGAAAAAATGGAGAACCCTGAGGATTCAGAAAGGACAACTGAGGCAGGAATGCAGGGGCAGATGAGTGGAGGTTTCTGCCCCTTCTCTTTCCAACCGTTGAACATTTACTGAGGGCTCCTCCGAAGACTCGGTTGGCCCCGTGCCGTGTGCTGTAGATCCCGAGGTGAATAAAACATTATCCCAGCTCCCCAGGCTCCATCTGGAAAGCAAGATGCTGCCAAATGGCATGAGCAGGGCTGTGGCAGACACTTGAGTAAAGTCCATGGGGCTCAGAGAGGAAGTGGGCCTTGCTCCTGGGGCTGACCTCAGACCGCCCCGATCCCTTCACTTCCCTGTGCTGGCTCCTCTTCACAGCTGGATGACCAGCCCCAAGCCCGTGACCCTGGGCCACCATCGGAATTGAGCCTCCCAAGACCCACCCAGCACCTGCGCTCCCAGCTGGCGCAGTGCAGGCAGCGCTATCAGGATCTGCAGGAGAAGCTGCTGGTAGCGGAAGCCACTGTGTCAGCCCAGGCCAGTCAGCTGGAAAAGTTCAGGCTCATGCTCAGTAAGTCCTGTGTTCCCGCCACCAAGCGTCTGTCTTCCCCCTGAGAAGCCACATGCCTTGCGGACTTCATGTCTTCCCCAACCTTGAAACAGACTTACCCCTGACCATGGTCCTAGCATCGTGGAGGAGGATATTTAACTTTAATTGCAGGTGGCAGAGAAGAAGGGATGGATAAAGCAGTTTTCAGTGAGTTAGGGAGGCAGTGGACTAACAGCTGGGTTTGATGATCTCTGATGTGGTCAGCACACGGCCTTACCTCACTCAGCACATACTGATAGTTTCTCTGCTGTTCCTCGGCACCACGTCCGATTCTTCCAAAATATATCATCACTGTTGGTCTAGAATCAGTGCTTTCCAGCAGAAGGCGCTGCAGTGACAGAGTGTTCTCTGTCTGTGTCACGAGTGGTTATTGACCACATGAAATGGGGCTAGTTCATCTTGGGAAGTTTACCTTTTCTTTAACTTTAACTAATTTAACACCAAATAGTCACATGTGGCTAGTAGCTACCATATTGGACAGTGCAGAGCTAGATGTCTTGGGATTCTAAGTTAGTTCAGTGTCATTCAGGTATTTCCTGAGCTTCTGTGGCTAAGGCACTTGCTAGTCTCACTGGGGTTCCTAGGGATGAGAGTATGCAATATTTGCCGTCTAACGATGTCTGGTCCCAACTAAGTCTGGGTCAACGTAGGTGAGATCATCAGTGGCAAACACTGGCTCACCCTGGTGGAGGGAAGTCGTGCTGCCTGGAGTGGGTGGTCTCTTCCACTCCATGAGTCCAAAGAAGCGTATATCCCACTCTGGATCTGACTTCCCGCCTCCAAGGGCTAGGGTGTGTGCCACCGAGTAAGTGAGATACTCTCTGTCTCTCGAGCAGGTGAATCCCTGGTGAAGCAGGACAGCAAGCAGGTTCAGGTGGACCTCCAGGACCTGGGCTACGAGACCTGTGGCCGGAGTGAGAATGAGGCTGAGCGGGAGGAGAGCACCAGCCCAGGTAAGGCTCACCTTCCCTCCCCATTCAGCCTTCACATCTGGGTGCTTTTGGCCAGTCCCACACCTGATGAGGAGGAGGGGTGAGGGGGTGTTGTAAACTGAAGAGGACACAGGACCAGAGAGGGACAGGAAGTTTGGGTGAAAACTCTTACCCCAGATGAAGCCGAGAGTGAGTTTGAATTCCTAGACGTAGTTTCCAGCATACTACTTTAAAGAAAACACTGTTCTAGCCAACTGATTATTATAGGGAAAAATGCTAAGGCTTACTTAGGAATGAAAAGACCAAATGAGCTTTTGGGAATATGCAAACCATAAGTTAAAAAATTGTATTTCTACTATAAAATGACTTTGATTGTAGGGATACCCACCAACTGGCAATCTAAAAGAGGAGAGAAAACACTTTGTAAAACAGAGGGAGGCCACACCTGACTTGCAGGGCTGTTGTGAGGATAGTAATACTGCATTTGAATGCTAGTCCCGTGCCAGGGCTGAATAAAGAGCTGCTCAAATGTTACTCTCACCATTGTCCTTGTGACCACACTGCCTCCCCTGAAGGGCGAGGCTATGGAGCATGCCCAGCTTTACTCAGGAAGGCGGCTTTGTCTTTTCCCAGAGTGCGAGGAGCAGGACAGCCCCAGGGAAACAGTCCTCATGGAGGGGCTGTGCTCTCAGCAGGAGCGCCTGGGCCTGACCCTGGCCGGCCCCCCCAAGAGGAAGCCCTTGGAGAGCCAGCTGGGGAAGCAGGAGGAGTTCCAGGCATATGGAAAGTCTGAAGACATCTCTGTCCTCCGGAAGGACATCAAAGATCTGAAGGCCCAGCTGCAGACCGCCAACAAGATCATTCAAAACCTCAAGAGCCGGGTCCGGTCTCTCTCCGTCACCAGCGACTACTCGTCCAGTCTGGAGAGACCCCGCAAGCTAAAGGCCGTTGACACCCTCGAGGGATCTTCACCTCATAGTGTCACTGACGAGGACGAGGGGTGGTTGTCTGATGGCACTGGGGCTTTCTATTCCCCAGGCCTTCAGGCTAAGAAGGACCTGGAGAGTCTGATTCAGAGGGTGTCCCAGCTGGAGGCCCAGCTCCCGAAGTCCGGACTGGAAGGGAAGCTGGCTGAGGAGCTGAGATCAGCCTCGTGGCCTGGGTAAGGAGGGCATTCCTCGGACCCTTATCAGATAGAGGATGGCGGAGTTTGTGCTTGCAGTAGGGTAGCCAGGCAGGTGGAAGGGAAAACCCAGAAGGGCACTTATTTCAGTGGTCGACCAAGTCTGAAGAAAGGACTGGGAGGCATCCAGGGCATTGGGTGGCGGCCCCGAATGGGCAATACCAGGTCTCTGGGATTTCCTCCTGGGAATGTATTAGGAAAGTGACAGTGGGCACAGTGTAATAGTAAGACTGAAGGTAGGCTGCCTGGGTTTGAATCCTGGCTCTGGTACTCACTAGCTGTGTAACCTATCTAGTCTTTCTGAGTCTGTCTTCTTACTTTTTTAAAAAATATGTATATATATATATATATAAATAAATATATATGTGTGTGTGTATATATATGTATATATATATGTATATATATATTGATTTCAGAGAGGAAGGGAGAGGGAGAAATAGAAACATCAATGATGAGAGAGAATCATCAATTGGCTGCCTTCTGCATCCCCCTCCCGCCCCCCCGGGGATCAAGCTCGCAACCCAGCATGTGTGCCCTTGACGGGAATCAAACCCAGACCCTTCAGTCCATAGGCCAACGCTCTATCCACTGAGCCAAACCGACTAGAGCCTTATGATTCATTTTTGGGCCATATGACTAACATATATAAAACAGTGGAAGAAAGTGGCATAAATTGTTTGATGCAATAGTCTCTCAGAGCAGAATTTACTCTTAAATACGTCCTTTGGTTTATGTGCCAGAATTCCACTTGGTGGGGAGATCCTTAGAGAAGTGCTCACAGAAATCTCCATGGAAGCCCCCATAACTTATCATTCCCTCTTCTTCATTCTTACTCTTTCCTTCTCTTCCCTGCATTAGGAAATATGATTCCCTGATTCAGGATCAGGCTCGAGAACTATCCTACCTACGCCAGAAAATACGAGAAGGGAGAGGTATCTGTTATCTCCTCACCCAGCATGCAAAAGATACAGTCAAGTCTTTTGAGGACCTCCTAAGGAGCAATGACATTGACTACTACCTGGGGCAGAGCTTCCGGGAGCAACTTGCCCAGGGAAGCCAGCTGACAGAGCGGCTCAGCAGCAAACTCAGCACCAGTGAGTTGGCCACAGGGCTTTGGGACATGCTCAGTCACTCTCAGCCTCCACTTCATTCCCTGGGGGCCATTACAAGATCAGGCCTCTTAGAGTAACAAAGGTGGGAGGCACCGCAGAGGCACACACAGGGTTGGAGAGGCCACGGTTACTACTGTAGAAAGCTCATCCTTCATGGAATGTGACCTTTGGGAAGGAGGCTACTTCCATCCAGTGCTAAGGGGAAGAAAGAGAGGTGCTCAGAGGACCTTATGACAGTGGAAAGAGCCCGGAACTTAGAATTCAAGACCCAAGCTCTGGCCTAGATGCTGCCATCAACTTGCTTTGGGCAAATAACTTATCTCTTTGGTGTCTGTGTTTCTTCATGTATTGCATGGTATTGCACACAAAACTAATTCAAATATAGCTAAAGCACCATGCCCTTTTGGACATGGTGTAGGCACCAATTGCCATAGTGCAAGGGCTAGGAAAGTTGGTTATTATTGAAGCTCTTTGCTTAGAGAGAATTTCCTGGGTACAGCAGAATCAGTCTTTGGGGCCAAAGACCCCACGTCTGATAGCAGGTGCCGAAGTGGGACAGGGCTGTTCGTCATCTCAGAGCAAGAGTAGGTTCTACATGAAAGCCGTACAACAGGGAGTCAGTGTGTGGCAGGCGTGGAGGCTGGATTGTCCCAGAGAGAAGCTGGGCACATGCCTTTTCCACTTGTTTGCGTAGATTTAGGGCAGAGGAAGTCATGGTGGGGATCACCAGACCAGGGAAGGTCTGCGGTGAGCTCAGGAAAGCCTGGCGGGTCCCTTCCCTAAAGACGGAATCTGAGGCCTCCCAGAATGATGCTCCCACACACCCTGGACACACACAGAGTAATCGTTCTGTACACAAGTAGGCCCCTGCGTTTGTAATGTGTGAAGTGGAACCTGTTTGTTTTACCGTTTCTTTTCTGAATTTGGTTTGCAGAGGATCATAAAAGTGAGAAAGATCGAGCTGGACTTGAGCCGCTGGCCCTCAGGTAATTCCACATGGACTCTGGTAAAGGGACCAGGAATGAGGCCTGAGGGATGGGTCACAAATTGGGGAGGGGGGGGGGTAGAGGAGGGAATGTTGATTGTAATTAATTCATTTATTCATGGAACACTTTACTGTTGTCTTTAACCTAATTCTTTACTCTCTTTTGATATGATTCTGTTGGTTTCTATTTGCATATTTGTTCTCCAGGCTTGGTAACCTAGAGGCAGTCTGATTAAAAGTATACTAACCATGTTTTAGGGGTTTTGCACCCCCAGGGTCTTCTCTGCTTCCCGCTGTGTGTTTAAAGACCAGGGTGTACTTTTTGCCCAGTTGGCTTCCTCCCCCTCCTCCCCCAGTTGAGTTGGCAGCTAGTTCCTAGCCACCCAATTTCCTTAGGAAAAAAGAATTATATTACAGTTCTTAGTGAAAAAGGCCTAGACAGTGCGGGTCCCTGGGGAGCTCGGTGCCTCAGACACCAGCTTTCTGTGAGTCACTGCATATAGCCTTACCATGCACAATGGCACCTGGGCTCAGAGTTCGTTGTAGCTGCTAGTTGGAGCCACTTTGTGTCATGAGTGTGCTTTAGACCGCACGGTGCTTCTCCAAATGTCCCTGGTGAAGGACAGGGTGCTTTTGTTTTTGCCTTTATTTTCATTTCTAATCCCAGACACACAGGTGGTCTGTACCTCAGTCATGCAGATGGTTTCATCTATATTGCTCCTGGATGTTAAGGCGAGGTCAAGCTGCCATATGGCTCTCAATGCTTTCCTTCCATTCTGTGCTATCTACTTGGAGACAAGTAGCCAACAGTTCTCAGGCTGCAGCCATAGTGGGGACCATACTCTAGGCAGTAGTGCCTTAGAGGGCTGGCCCAGTCCCCGCTAGTCCTCAGCGTATGGTGTGGCCAGTGCCCTGGGTAGCGATTGCTTCCCCTCCCTCTGCGCCCCACCTGCTCCCCACCCCTAATCAGAGATGGGTTGCTTCCATTATTCTCTGCAGGAATGTTCCCTTGACTTCTGTGGCTTTTCCCATGTGGTCCAGTCAGGACCTGCTGGTCTGGGGACCTTGATTTCACCTGCTGTCCTCCCTCCCCCACCAGGCTCCGCAGGGAGCTGCAGGAGAAGGAGAAAGTGATTGAGGTCCTGCAGGCCAAGCTGGACGCCCGGTCCCTCTCACCCTCCAGCAGCCGCGCCCTGTCCGACTCCCCCCGCTCGCCCAGCAGCTCCTCCTTCCTGTCCGAGGAGCTGGAAGCCTGCTCCGACATGGACGTAGCCAGCGAGGACACACACTATGAAGAGAAGAAAACTTCGCCAGGCCACCCAGGTAGCCACCACTTTCTGAATGGTTCCAGCTTTATGTAGGCCCTCCATAACCCAGCCTCATAAATCCACCTGGTGTGGATCAGGCTAAACACGGCTCTGGGACCAAGTGCCCAGTGAGTTAGGATCCTTGCTCTGCTCCTGACTCTACTAGTTACAGTGGCACCAGGTCTCTGGCAGCATGTGCATGAGGTTAGACCCCAGGCGAGCCACAGGGGAGAATGAGACCATGCCGGTGTTTTTGTCCCACTGCCTATGAGCACAGACTCTGACCTCCTTTAAGGTGGGGCCGCTGGTCCTTCCTGCAGCAATCGCATCGGTGGCAGCTCCTGAACAGCGTCCCACAGGTGCTGCCGGTCCCGCCTGGTGTCATTGGAGATGCCATTTTCATGGTTTCAGGGCTCTGGGCCCCGGTATCACCTCTGTGCTGGCTTGCCTCCCCAAGGAGCTCTCTGTACTGAGGAAATGACCCCTGCTCGCAGTGCCTGTGCTTGGAGCTGCCCTGGTACCCTGTTAAATGTAAGGCCAGGCTCCAGTTCTCTGTAGATCATCAAACATTTTCTTTCATTCGTGGGTTTTGTAGATTCCATCCATCACTCAAGTCATTCTGCTGTTCTGTCTTCTACACCATCATCAACCACTGCGCCTCAGGGGGTTAAGGCCAAGCCCAGCAGCAACCCCAGCAGCCTGCCTGCTCCCCAGAACCCCCCGCAGGAGGCCACCCAGGCCCGTCCAGGTATGCAGCGGTCAGCGGGCAGGGCTTCGTCTCCTCTCCCCCAGCTGCCTGTTTGGCTTTTCTTCAGAGACAGATGTTTCCATTGTTAGGGGCTTATTTGTATCAAATCCTGGAAAAAATCAAGAGACCATCCTAATTCGCTAATTGTGCCTGACTTTTCTTTGTTTGAAATATTTTAGAAAAATAAGTCATTCACAATAGACTTTGAGCTGCATACCAAAAGACTCTGACCAATAGTTGCCTAATCACTTATTTTATTTATTTTTCATGAATCTTCACATGAGGATATTTTTTCCATCAATTTTTAGAGAGAGTGGAAGGGTGTGTGTGTGTGTGGGGGGAGAGAGAGAGAGAGAGAGAGAAACATCAATTTGAGAGATACACACCGATTGGTTGCCTCCCACACATGCCCTCGCACCTGGGCCAGGGGGTTGAACCTGCAACCCAGTATGTGCCCTTGACTGGAAATCGAACCTGCTGCCCTTTGATGTGCAGGCCGACACACTAACCACTGAGCACACCGCCCAGGACTGGGTAATCATTTTTGAATAAACATATCATTTCTTTCTCTCATTTCACCCTGGGGAGCAAAGAGGCACAATGTTTCTCGCAGGATTATAGTAGTCAAAGCACGAAAGGAAAGTCACATCTGCCCCCTGTACACACTACCGTTCTACCTGTGCCGCCGCCTCTGCTGTACGTGGGCTGCTCACTTCCTAGCTGGGGAGGCCTCAGAATCCTCAGACAAGATTCTGCCATATTAAATCTTTATTTAAGTGAGCAGGGATTCTGAGTGGGTCGGCAGTCCTTGAGATGTACATGGTGTGTATCCTGAGGCCGATCGGAGGGTTACGTTTCGTTTACCTGCCTCAGCGTAGTGGCCCGGGGTGCACTGGTTAATCTCAGGTCTGCACCAGCCATGCAGGGAAAGGCAAACCTAGTCTTCGCCTCTGACACTCCTCCCCTCCCGCTGCTGTCTTCAGTGTGGTTTGTGGTGGGGTTGGGTTTGTAGAGAGGTGCCCCCCGAAAGCACAGTGCTTGCCTCTGTTGCCCCCATCTCTCCTGAGGACAAGTCAGCCAAAATCTTGAGGAAGAGAGTGTGGCCGAGTCTTCCTGAGCTGGGCTCAGGTTTCTCAGTCACAGTGAGCAGCAGCCGGACCAGGGACTCATGGGAAATCTGCTCTCCTAGCCTGTAGACATCTGCGGAAAGGCTTTGGGGTCAAACGGCGGAAGGCCAGGGCTTTAAGTCCGAAGCTTCCCAAAGGAGCCTGGGCGGTGTCACTGGCAGCCCGGTGTCCTTGCAGGACTGCTCTGGTCCCGGGTCAGCGTCGGGCAGTGGTGTGATGTAGAAGGTAGACATTCTCTCCCACGTGAGACATTCTCCACGGTCAGTCTTGGTTTCTGCTCCCTCTGTGGGCTACCTGCCCTGTACCTGGTTTTGTTTTTCAATCCTCACCTGAGGATATGCTTATTGCTTTTAGAGACGGGGAGGGAGAGAAACATCGATGTGAGAGAGAATATTGACTGGTTGCCTTCCGTACTGCAGCCTAGGTATGTGCCCTGACCAGGGACGGAACCCACACCTTTTGGTGTACAGGACAACACTCTAATTGAGCCACCTGGCCAGGGCCCTCTTACTGTTTTTAATGAAAGAGGAGACAGATTCAAACATCAGGACCTCCCGGGGTTCCTCGTGACGTGTCTGTAGATGAGCTGCATAGTGACCACTATGAAGATTTGTTTAAAAGTAAATTTCCAAGCTCTATTCTTAGAGTTGCAGTGGGTCTGCATTGGGGCCCCAAGAGTCAGTGTGTATTAAGAATTTTTCCCAAGTGATGCAAATGCCCAGACAGGTGTGTGAGCCACTGTGTCTATGTCACTGCACGGAGGCCTGTTTTTCACTCGGTGAAGGAACGTGTTGATGTAGGATTCTGAAATGTTTCCATTAGTCTTGAATTGCATGCATTCATAATGCAAATTTCCCCACAGTCCTAGTCTGGCCTGAACCACCCCAGGGTGAACCCCAATGCTTTCAGGGTGTGGGGAGAGTCCTGTCACAGGGGAAGGACTGGCCCTGCTGTGACAGTGCCCAGGATGCTGGGTGGGGCTACGGCCACCTGGCTTATGGTAATACCGTTGCCTTGTGTAGCCAATTGTTTTCAAGATGAACATAGACCATGTCTGCAGGATGGCCCTGGCAGGGGAGGGGGCGGTCAGCCAGACCAGACTTGGGGAGCAGTGCTCACCCTTGGCCATGGCTGTGGTCACTCTTAGCCATTCCAGGCAGCACCACCGTGAATGAGAGTCACTCCCCAAGGAGACATCTGCTCAGGGGACAGTTTCATCTTCTCAATCTTTTACTCATTCCTTTCTCTCTAACGATGTCTCTGCTTTCTCCCTGACCTTCTGTTTCTAGGCCTTCATTTTTCCTCCATACCCACGCGGGTTAGCCTCCCGCAGGCACCATTGCCCTCAGCTCCACCCAACTTCCTGCCTTTCCGCCCCACTGGCCCTCCCCTCCTCGGCTGCTGTGAGAGGCCCGCGGTCTCCTTGGCCGAGGCTCAGCAGGAGCTGCAGATGCTGCAGAAGCAGCTGGGAGAAAGTGAGCACTTCCTGCATGCGAGCCTGCGGATGGCGGCCCCACCCGTGTCGCTCTGCATGGCTTTGGTTTGATGGCAGTTTTCTAAAAGCCGAGGGGCGCACATGGCCAGGGGACGATGGCGGGATAACGCTGCTTGCTTTTTAAACATTTTTTGGAAATGTATTTACTGTTATCTTTCTGGTGTGTGTGTCCCATCAGTTAACAGGCGTCTAGCTCACCAGGCCCTAGTCCTGGTGCTCTCCCACTGCTGCCAGTGGGGAATCCCACCAAGTGTGCCGAAGCCTGACACACTGCTGACACACTTGCCTGTGCAGGGTGAAGTGGCCGTGACAAAGATGGCCACGTTCCGTGGGATCCTTTCCATGGCCATTACCCTCCTGCTGTGAGATGCCTTTAGTCGAGTTCAGATCCTTACACCCTCAGGTGGGGGCTACAAGGTGGAGGTAGAGGGATTAGAAGGGGGTGACAGCCCCCTCCCTGTTGCACAAGGTTCATTTCTGCCCCTGGACAGGGGACGCATGGGCAGTGAGACCCAGAAACATAGGGATGTCTGCTGTGAACTCAGTCCTCTAACTCACAGAACTCATAGACTGTGTAGTTACCTTTTAGAAAAGTGTTTGATGTATATATGGGCTAGATGCCCATCATAAAAATTGTGTGTGTGTGTGATCACTTACAGCTTAGAAAAAATAAGAACCTCACATCACGTGATGGATTTGCTCTCTAATAGTGCTTAAAAAACAACTGGAAAGCACCTTGGAACTAGTGGGAAGTGCTGGTGTGTCTGACCTAAAACTTACTGCGGTAGCAGTTCTGGAACCAACAATTGATGGATAACAAATCTGTCCCATGCCCCAATGACAAGAGTGTTCCCAAGCTTACTTTTTCCCCTTTCCCTTTCCATAGTTTCCGACTCGCCTTCATCCAAGGGGAAACACAGAAGGAGAGCACGGCCTGAAAAGGGGCCAGGTGCTGTGGGCTGAAGCCCTATCTAGTCTGAGACACTGACCAGAGTTGGGTGGTCCCCGAGTTGGTGAGGAAGATTGTAACCCTTTCTTTGCCCTCCTGAGGTGCGGTCCTCTCCGAGGGACCATCGCTTACCCATGCTCCTTGTTTGCTTTGACCCAAGCTTCCGTGTGGACAGTAGTGCATGGCGGCTTCTCAGGTCACTGTGGGGCTAAAATCTTGTCTGTTGTCCTTGCATGATTTAGGGCATGTGCTCTGCATTGTGTGGCCAGGGAGACTGGGGAATGAGAGTATTGCTCACTGGTGCTGATAGTCTTGGGAGCTCCTATGACCTTGGGTAGAAAGTATACGTACTGACTGTCAACAACGCTTTGCCTTGGGTTGGGGTGTCATTAAGGGTGTAGGAAATCACATCTTTATTGAATCCCAGGTAACATTCAGAGACTTACATTTTCCATCCTGTTCTCTAACTCCCAGTGATCCTAATGGATATCTGTATTTTGCAAATTTGGGGAAGGAGAGACCCAGGACTGTATTTCTCACATGTTGCTGTCTATTAGAATCACGTGGGATGATTTTAAAACACCCAGTGCCCAAGTTGTACTCCATACCAACTAAGGCAACATCTCGGGGGCCCAGGCATCCGTATATACTTTTCTTACATTGTCCCAAGTATTTCCACTATGTAGCCAAGTTTGAGAACCAGTTACAGATAGAGATAAAAATTAGCAGTTAACTACTCAGAAGAGTCTGGCTTGGCAGGAGGAAATGTGCCCTCACTTCTGTTTGCTTAGATAGAGCTACCTGTGCACCTTGCCACCCATGTATATGATCCCTGAAAGACAGCCGTCATATGAATATGAATGTCCTAAACTACAGCACTGCCCTCCTCTCTCCATCGCTCCCCAAGCTGGCCTTCGTTTTATATAGAAGCAGAGATGATGGTGCTCAAGAGAAGGCCCATGATTTCATAAGATCTGTGAAAGCATCAGCCTGTGAAATGAAAGGTTCTCTCCCCTTCTTGCCTGCTTCCCTCCCTGCAAGTCTTCAGTGATTCTTCAGGCAGGAGTGAGGAATCATGTTGGGTGAGGTCCAATCCCCACTTGCCTGCCAGAGAGCCTCCTGCAGCCTCAGCAGAGTTCTCTGGTCTGGAGGAGTTGGGGAGACCATGTCTAGCTGGATTTCATGACCCCTTTCTCTGACAGCCCCAAAGGAGAAAGGGAAAGACTGACTGCCTAGCTCCTGGGGAAGGCAAGTTCCCACAGGCCAACGATGAGTCCTGTTCACAGGTGTGCTCAATGCTGGATGCCATCACCCACGTGACCCCAGACTTTGGGAGTGAGTTCTACTCCTGGAACCTCCCTAGACTCTGGCATAGGAGTTGTGATAGGAGCCAGGGTCCACTGGATTTCTTTGGCTCACACTGGTGACTTTCAGATACTTTACTGTCTCCTACCTCTTGGTGTCTCCTGATGGCAAATACTAGTACTTGGCCTCTAGGTTATGCGTCTTTATCTACTGGGTTCGCTGCCATGGGCTGGGACCTCTGACAGCCACAGGCACCCGTCGGGGTCTGTTCTCAGTAAACACACTTCCTCGCTGACCCTTCCCCTCTGAGGCTGTTTCTCATGTGGGTTTCTTTCTGCCCAGGTGTCAGCACCGTCCATCCCGCCTCCCCGGCTACATTGCTGAGCAGCCACTCAGACGCCAGCTCTTCCCACTTCCTCCCCCCTGCCCAGCCCCACTCTCCTCCGAGGGGCGCCCTAGAACTGGGCGGGATCCTGGAGCCCAGGTACCTGGGCAGCAGCGGCCAGTGGGATATGATGAGGCCTCAGAAAGGGAGCGTATCTGGGGACCTGTCCTTGGGCTCCTCCCTGTGCCAGCTGAACTCCAAACCCACCGGTAAGTGAAATTCCCTGGGGATAAAATGAAAGGGCCATAGCGGTGCTTCGTGCATCCTTCATCCTCCCTGCCCAGGGCCCGGGTGCTGTGCAGGGCGTGGGAAAGCCAGGGACCCCGCTGCTCTCACATTCGCCTGCATCCTGAGCCCCTAACAGCACACTCTGGGCCCTTCCGGAATGCCGGGCACCAGCACTCACAGGACATGTGTCCACCAGTCAGGGATTGCCGCAGAGAGGGCGGCCTACCCCATAAATATATCCTGTGCCCACAACCAGGTCCGACTTTCCTCTATCCTAGCTCTCCTGGTCAGGGTCAAGGCAGTGCACCAGGTGGACCTGTTAGATACAGGTGGATGCTGGGATGCGGCTCAGTGCCAACAGTGAGAGGACTGTCATTTAAAAAAAAAAAAAAGGCTGAGCCCGAAGCAAAGTGGTGCAGCTGGTACAGCTGGTGCAGCCTGTCAACAGCACCCCTCCCACCTCTGTTCCTGCACCTGTCACCCTTTCCTGGGGCACTTCCTCCTCTCGCCAGCCCTCGGATATGTGCAGGCTCTCCCTCCCTCCTTCCCTCCTTCCCTCCCTCCATGCTTCCCTCCCTCCATGCTTCCCTCCCTCCTTCCCTCCTTCCCTCCTTCCCTCCCTTCATGCTTCCCTCCCTCCTTCCCTCCTTTCCTTCCTTCCCTCCCTCCCTCACTCCCTCCCTGCTAAAGGGGATGCGAGGGCGGCATTCAGGACCATTAACCAGCGGGATGAGTCCATGTCCGTGAAACTGACCCGAGGCCTTGTCTTGGGGGCGGAGGAAGAGCTGTGTGTGGTTGTTTAATCCAGCATCAGTAAGAGGAGAGGGTTAGGGTAGCGTGAGGCCTTCCCTGTCACACCCTAAGTCACACTCAGGAGTGGCCACACCTTTCCAGGTGCCAGCAGGCCTGTCCCAGCCTCAGCTATTTATTTATTCTTTGCACGCATGAACAGGTTTTTAATAACATTCCCCCTGAATCAAACCGAACTGAAATAAAAGGGGCAGCTTAATTCCCAGAACTCAAAAGACTGCAGACTAAAATAAAGTCAGGCAGAAATATTGAGAAATTCTAGCAAACTCTGTGAATGAATCGTCCTAGGAGTTTCAGCACGTAGGCTGGTTCCGGTCCAGGCGGTCACTAGAATTCAGGGGTCACCAGACCATGGAGAAGGAACCTTCCCACAGCTCCACACGCTGGGCGAGACCCACGTTCAGGAAACCACACGAGAACTCAAGCCAATGAGATCTCAGGCTGACGAGCACTCCCAGTTACTTTTCTAAACCAGGCGGAACCCCCTCACACTCACTAGTTACACTGGTCACTGCACACTTACACTTAGCCCTGCGTGGGAGGGGGTCCGTGGGGCTTGCTTGGCCCCGGGCTGACCTGTGTTGGAAAGCGCCCTGTTGCCTGGGTGCCCATGTGAGAGGGTGCAGTTGGCAGAAGGAAGGTGACGTTTAGGGATCTTGCTGAGAAGCCAATGGCCGAGCCCTGTGCCCACGTGGGCCCTGCCTGTGACCAGGATTCTCCCACCTCTCTCCTGCCCTGGTGGCGGCTGCAGGGGCTGACCTGCTAGAGGAGCACCTTGGTGAGATCCGGAACCTGCGCCAGCGCCTGGAGGAGTCCATCTGCATTAACGACCGCCTGCGGGAGCAGCTGGAACACAGGCTCAGCTCCACTGCCCGCGGGAGCGGTAGGACTGCCGGGCTTCCCGTTCCTGGTCCTAATTGGGAGCTTCTGGAGGGAGGGCCCTTGGGCAGAGCTTCTCAGCATTCAGAGCACAGTGGTCGGCTTACACAGGTGCTGCCTGCAAACAGCCAGGCAGGGCTCTGGGCAAGTACCACTGTCCTTACTGTGCAGGTAGATGGAGGGAGCTCAGAGAGTGACCTTCTCACAGCAGAACCAACCAGGTCTGTCCCAGAGCCCCAGACTTCCCATCCTCCTAATGTGCTCTCGTACTTCCTGCTGAGTCCTCTGCGCCCCTGTCCTGTGGTTGGCAGGTGGTGGGGCCAGGTCTCCGGGCCCTCACCCAGCCACTTACCCGGGTGGTCTTTCTGCACACTCGCCCCCAGGCTGCTGTCCCTGGGAGGCCGGCCCTCCCACACGCCTTGTCCAGCCCACAGCGCAGCTGTGTAGGGGAACGAGCCTCCCTGGCAATGGCAGCCAGGGCAGGTGACAGTGCAGCCGAGAACCCCGAGAGGAGACAGGAAACCAGGCCTAGGCCCCCAGTCCTGAGCCCAGGCCTGAGTCCTCAGGGTTTTCTACTGGGTGGGACAGTGTCTTTGGAGATACAGAAGGGGCAGCTTTGAAAGCAGCTGCCACCCACATGCGTAACTTGTCTGCTTTCTCTTCCGGGGCAGGATCCACGTCTAACGGCTACAGTCAGGGTCTGGAGCCCACGACTCAGCTGCACAGCGAGAACAGGGCCCTTCGGGAGGAGAACCGCAGCCTCCAGGCTCAGCTGAGTCACCTGTCTCGAGGTGGGTGTCAGAGCCACAAACTGGTCACCTCGGGTGCCTGTCTTCCCTGGCCACACCCGTCGCCAACCAGAGAAGCAGAGAGGAGGTGGAAATAACAGCTACCCAGGTTCCCATCGCCATTCTCAGGCTGGAAAGGGCTGCTCCTGAGAGGTGCCACCTATGGGCCCTCAGCCTCGGGGCCGAAGGGACACATAGCCCTAGGGAACCACCCCTGCCGTGCAAACTCGCCTGCTGATACCCAGTCACTGGCTATCAAAGTGGATACCACTTAGGTACCTGTCCCACCTCCCCAATGCACAGCTGATTTTGAACCAGAAAAGGAAGGAACCTAAGAGCCTATAAACAATCTCACGTTTCTCCTGACTTCACTGCAGCTCTGTGTGTCCCTCCCAGTACTGGGCTGCCATCCCCGTCCCCTCACCACGTCCCCTCACTCCTCAATCAGGCTCCTTTCTGGTCAGGAGACCTCATGACTGTGTCTGGTGGTGCCTGTAAAATGTTTCCAGAGCTTTCCCATTCTACATAGTGGGCATCCAGGGTTGCATCCACAGGTGGCATCTATGGGTGGCATCTACAGGCGGGCATCCACAGGCAGTCATCCATGGGTGGGCACCCACAGATGGACATCATTTCTGATGTGACCTGAGGTGCAGCTGACCTTAGTGTTAATTGACTTGCCCAGATCACTAAAATTGTCAACAAATTATTTTTATTTACTAATATTTATTAAATTGTCATAGAAGACTAAGAATAGTGTCCAAAAGGATTAAGCTCAGAATGAATGAATGCTTATGGAAAAGGAAAAAGATTTTTCCAAATTAGCCACCGCAGAGCAAGGAGATAGGAGAGGAAAGGTCACACTGCTTGGGGAAGAAAAAGGTTAACACAGAAGAGAGAAGGCACAGTTACTAAAGCACCATTGTGTGCCTGGGAAGACTAGAACAGACCTCTCGGGGGGGTGGATGGAAGAGTTAAATGAGCACAGTTTGCCAGGCCCAGGTGAACTCTACCCGGAGGACTGACGGCACCTGCAGTCTTATTCTCAGAGTCCTTGTCCAGGATCTTTAAGAAATGAAGGCCAGAGAGATGCCACAGGCCCAGAGCAGATGTCCCTATTTTCAAAAGGATGACAGTAATATGTACTGAAAACTGTAGACAGGAAATCTTGTTGATCTCTGGCAAAATTCAAGAATGAACTATTGTGCAGAAGGTTGTGAGCACTTAGAAAATAGTGAGCGTTAGAGACCAGAGTGTTTTCTCTAACAGCAACTAGGCCTTATTCAAGCAGAGGACCAAGGGCATTGCAAGGACGAGGCCCCAGGG
>NW_005370187.1:35586-44792 GCF_000412655.1 Myotis brandtii | reverse complement strand
GCTGCAGCGTGTGCTGGCCTTCCTTTTGCCTTAGCTCTGTCTGCCGGATGACGTGCTTGGGCTCACCTTCCTGCTGACCTCTGCCCCCACTCTAAACGCTCCTGTGTTCCGCTCACCAGAGCACTCCCAGGAGGCAGAGTGCCTGAGGGAGGCGCTGCTGGCCTCGCAGTCCCGGCTGCAAGAGCTGGAAGTGGAGCTGGAGCACCAGAAGGTGGACCGGCAGCAGCTTCTGGAAGACTTGAAGGAGAAGCAGCAGGAGATCTTGCATTTCCAGGAGGAACGACTCTCCCTCCAGGAGAAGGACTCCAGGTCAGGGGGAGCCCCCTGATAAGGAAGGAGGCCCCAATTTCAGGTGTAGAAGAAGGGATCTTGGCAAGACAGTTAAAGGCCCTTTTGGGGACCTGTTTCCCCTTTGCAATTGCTGATTTATGGGTGAGGTGCACAGAAGGAGGGACTTCTCTGGGAAGGTAGAACCCGGCACCAGCCTAAACGCTAACTGCCTGGCAGCGTGAGAAGAGCATCGGGGCAGTAGGAACGCTGTGCTGGTGTGTCCCAGCCACTGTAGCTATAACACCACTCCAAGCAGAGGCACTTCCCCTCTCCAGCCTCTATCCCCCACCTGTAAAATCAAAGCCAGGGGCTTTGTGACCCCGCGTTGACAGCTCGGGCTAAGCCTCTCTTGTGTGAAGGTTGGCTCGGCTGGCCCTGGTGTGGCCCAGCGCCCTGTCGGCGCTCAGCGCCCTCTCCCACCCGCTCCCCGCAGGCTGCAGCACAAGCTGGCCCTCCTGCAGCAACAGTGTGCGGAGAAGCAGCAGCTCTTCCAGACCCTCCAGTCGGAGCTGCAGATCTACGAGGCGCTTCACGGCAGTTCCAAGAAGGGGCCGAAAGGTATGAGTTCTCCCTCCCGCCCCCTGGCCGTGAGCTTCCTGCCCCTGCTTAGGATCCCAGTGGGGTCTTCTTCACCTTGGAGTGGACAGGTGCTGGAAAGCTACAGCCTGTCTCAGAAAAACCGCCAGCCAGGCCTGGGGCTCCCAGTCCAAACAGGGGAGCTCTCATACACAAAGCCTGGAGGTTGGTGACAACAGTGAGGTCGAGCCTAGACATTCTTAAAAAGAGACAACAGAGTCAAACCTTACCCACCATCTAGGGCAGAAGCCAGTTCCTCAAGGTCCAGATATACAATGATATTGTTTAAGTGCACAGAACTGTCCTGATGGTGTCATCAATTGAAAAGGTCTTGACTAGTGTGAACAATAAATACATCCCGACCACCATGCGGCCCATGCAGCAGGCCGCCTGCTCCCACTATGACCCCTTCCTAGCGAGAAAAGAAAAAGATACAGGAATTGTTTTTATGGAAATACCACTAATAGGACCTACATTTCAAGGCTGGATTTAAATTTTAAACTCTTAAAGAAGATGTTTGTCACCGGCTGAAATAATAATTTTTAAAAGTCCTGAGCTTGATTAAAATCATCTGTGGCACCCAATAAATTTAATAAAAAATAAATAAATAAAAATAGTGGTAGAAATACAGGATGTGGAAATCCTGGGTCTGTAGCTGTCCATGGGCTCGCGGATGAGGGCAAGAGGTGGAAACACATTTCCACAAGGATGCTGTAGGCCAAGGTTGATAGAGGAGCCACCTCACCCCGAGACCACCGTGGTGCGAGCGTGGTGTCCCTATGGTGAGACCATGTCTGAAATATTGTCAGGTTGTGGGTACCGTCTTGTAAGGAACATTGACAAACTAAGGAACATCGTGAAGACATGGGCGATGAGGTTGAGGGACTAGAAATCTCAAACTGGTTGAAGAAACTAACAGTTTTTAGGCTTGGAAAGATCCTGAGAAGATGGGGACTGGCTTTGAACATTTGAAGAACGGTCAGGTGTGTTTGTGTTCTCCAGAGGGCTGAACAGAGGGCCAGGGGTGAGGGGCGATGGGATTTGCATCTGCAGTTCACGCTTTCCTTGTCCCTGGAGCCTTCCGGTGGTGGAGAGGCCGGACTGTGGAGGAGTAAGCTCCCCTCCCAAGCCCCGTTTCAGTAGAGAGGGATGCTTTGTCTAGGATGACATAGAAGCAGCTCCTGCTTTGGACAGGAGTTGACTCTCCGAGTGTTCCAGCCCTGAGGTATTTTTGATTATATGTTCTAAAATTCCATAAACAATATGGTTTATTAAGAATTTTCACTCTTTAGCCAAATTTGAATTTTCATAAAACTTGATCAAGTTTCCCAATTTTACTGAACTGGGACTTGAAGAAGTACAGAGGGCCCAGGAGGCTGAGAGAAGAGCTGATGTACGAAGTCTGGGTGTACTGGGCTGGGAGACCTCCCTGCCTGGAGGAGAGCTTTGTACTGGGGGGGAGGGGGGGCGGTGAGAAGTCAGATCAGCCGAAGGAGAGTTACCAGCAGACAGAAGACCTACTGGGAGGCTGAAACTTTACATTCTGTGAAGCAGGCGATGGAAAATGAGTTCGATCTTTCCGAGCAAAATAGATCCATGGTGGAAACGGAATCTTAGGAGGGTGAGACTGGTGGGCCTGGTGGGAGCTGGAAGACCTTAGAGTCGGGAAACCTCCTGAAAGGGTGTAGTGATGTCCTGGGTGCTAAGTGATGAGAGACTAATCCAAGGTGCTATCAGGAAGAGAAAGGGGAATGGATAAATGAAAAGCATGTTTTAATAAGCAAAATGTTGTGAGAATTTGGATGGAGGGAAAGAAAGAGAAGAAGGAGCATCATGGAACTTTGGGTTAGTGTCCCGAATCACCTCCCCTTTTGTGCCTTTATCCGTTTTTGTGGGTCTTTTAGGATTCATTTCAAAGCTACTTCCACTAAAGCCCCAGAACCCTTTGTCCTTAATGCTATAATCCAGCAAGAGCTCTGAATGGAAATCTTTCTCATGTGCTCATTTGGTGACGAAACCTAACTGAACTGACAAAGTGCGTTCACAGTCTCCACTTATCCCACTTAGTGAGAATATTCACATAAGTCATTGCAGAAATATTGATGCGTCCGATAAGGTCTATGGCCCAGAGGCAGCTGGGTGCGTGGATTGTGTGTGGCACACACGGTACATGCATCCCATTGCCTTGCTAGCAACCAAAACAGATTTTACCTTTGCAAATACACTTGGCCTCAAAGTTTTCAGCTAAGCTGTTGTGGTCTTATAGGTGACTTCTCACATCTCTTCATTCCCAGTAGCTACAAATAGACTGTGTAGTGAGTAGAGGTAAAAAACATGGAGAAGGTAAAGTTCAATCAGGTATGATCCCTAGTCTGTGGCGCCTGGTTCCCATGGTTACAGGCTGCCGAAGGTCTGGCGCCTTCCTCCTTCTCTCCTTGATTCCTGAGCGTGGGGGTCATCAGTCTCCCCTCCCCCAGCCCCTGCCCCTCTTTTGTTCTGTGCTAACTTCCTGTCTTGGAGGACCCTGCTCACTAGCCAGCAGGACTCAAGTCAATATGGAGTTGAAATGATAGGCTTGACCTCAGCTGCCAATCAAATGCCCTCTAGATGCATGTGGGTAATTTCAGAAAAAGTCGGGACTTGGGCGTGTGCCAGACTCCACACGGGACAAGTGGCATTCCCATCACAGATGTACTTGTTGCCTGGGACTCTGCGATGGCAGTGAGTCCTGGAGAAAGGAATGTCAGAGTGTCTGACAAATGCTGAGAAATACTTGGATCAGAGCTACCAACCCCTCCCTCTCTGCTTTCAGCTCACACCTGGGATGCCTGTCACCAGGCCCCTTTGAGCAGCGACCTGAGCCACCTGGTGGCAGAGATCCGCGCCCTGAGAGGGCAGCTGGAGCTGAGCATTCAGGTGAACAACAGCCTGCGGCTGCAGCTGGAGCAGCAGCTGGACCGGGGTGCCAGCAGAGCCAGCCCTGGCCCCGCCGGCAGCCACAGCTCGCCCGCTAGCACGGGCCCTGGAGACAAGCAGCCGCTCCTCCCAGGTAGGAAGGGAAGGGCATGGGGAAGCCCGCAGCCAGCTGCCTGGCCCCCAGGCGTCTGTGGTGGAAGGGACAGCTTGCCTCCTCCAAGCTCCTTAGTTAAGGTCAGGGTGACATCGGAGATGCTCCAGTGTAGTCAGTGCCTGAGCGGGGCGCGGGCTTCAGGCTCAACCCTGCCTCCGACCCTGAGGTGCCACCTACCCGTGTTCCCCTGGGGCCAGGTGTTTGAGCTCCTCGGGTATTGAAGCTGCCTTTCCTCATTTTTTAAGATGCGGGTAACAATATCGAGTTTGTGTGGTTATTTGGAGTGTTAAATGAAATAATTTACAAGTGCTTGGCACAGTAAGAATTGCTCAACGATTGACAGCTATGTGCCTTAACGACTCCTGTATTTGTAGAGTGTTTTAAAACTTTCCACAAGTTTTCAAATAATTTCATCCACGGCAGGGCAGGTTTTACGCTCTGTTTTTGCGGGAGAAAACATTGACACGTTAACCGACCTGCTAAGGCTTATGGGACTCAGATCCCACCCAGAACCGAACCAGAGGTTCCGATTTCCAGGCTGCGTTCCTCTCGGTGCTGCTGCTGTCCAGGCTCTCTAGCCTGGCTTCCCTTCCCCTGGCACCAGGGGACCTCAGTCACTGCCCCTCGTCCCGTCCCACCACAGAGGCCTGACAGGGAGCAGGCTCCAAGCCACGCTGGCTGAGCAGGATGGTCTCTGTCTTCAGGACACGTGCCACTTCCTCCACTGAAGGCTTGCTGCCTGGTCTCCCACCGGCCCCCCTGGCCCCCAAGGCTCCTGTCTCCTGCTCTTCCCATGCTGCTGCATTTTCCCAGCACTAACTCCTCATCGGAAGGGTGACTAGAATGCTGGGTTTAGCCCTGGCTGGTTTGGCTCCGTGGATAGAGCATCGGCCTGTGGACTGAAGGGTCCCGGGTTTGATTCTGGTAAAGGGCACATACCCAGGTTGCGGCGTACATCCCCAGTGGGGAGCGTGCAGGAGGCAGCTGATCAATGATTCTCTCTCATCATTGATGTTTCTATCTCTCTCTCCCTCTTTCTTCTTTTCTGAAATCAATAAAAATATATTAAAAAAGAATTCTGGGTTTAGTCACCCATATGTCCCTTTATTCCTTGATCCAGTATTTTTAACATATATGTTACCTATATTTATGCATATTTATACTTTGTTACAAAGCACAGTTTTAGACACTACATGCAAAATTGTATTCAAAACTGGGGTTAGAAAAATATATACCTGATAATTTTTAAAATTAGACTTTGCTTTCTCCACCCTTCAACTTCAGGAACATCTTGTTCCGCACCACGTGGTTGATGTGCTCTTGCTTGTGCTGTGGCCCGTGGGTGTGAGAGGGGCCGAGGGAGGAGGTGTGCCTGTGCGTGGGAGCAGCGTGTCCCAGGGCCCCTGAGAACTGTCCTTGTCTTCACCCCCAGATGCAGTTGCCTCCCCTCCCGTTCGGGACGTCGGCATGAACCCAGCCCTGGTCTTCCCGGGCTCTTTCACGGCTCCCGGTCCGGACACCGCCCTCCTCAGTAGGACAAATGGTAACTATGGCAACCAGAGGGCACAGGGGCTGGTGATGGAAAGTTGTTACTGCAGGTAACCCTCGGGTTTCTGCACACACACTGTCTGAATTTAGGGCGTGTTCTCTGCCTGCCCCAAGGCCGTTGGCCACTCATTGGCCGCCTTCCCTGTCATTACACTTTCTCCTGTGGGTCTCCTTTTGCTCTGCTGTTGCTTCATCGCACAAAGTCGCTCCCTTCCTGAAAGTGCTCTCTGAATCCAGCCTCCTCTCTTTCTCTGTCTTCTCATCCCAGACGTTTTAATTAAAAACATTTGTCCCAAATATTTCTTGTGCAGTAAACACAAAATTTGCCTCCCGCAATTCTATCATTGTGAGATGATGTAAGAAAGATGAGAAAGCATAGAACCCAGACCATCTGGACTTCACGCCGTGCTTTTCCACGACTGCCCTGGCCCTTGCAGCATTCGTTGTGTGTTTCGGGTTGATGTGAGCAGTGGGGTTTGCTGTGCCTTTATTTTCCAGATCTGGGTTTTGATGGAGTGAAGAGTCCTCCCAAGCTGGAGGGCGATGCTGCTGACGGCTGCTTCGCCAATAAGCACGGCCGCCATGTGGTCGGCCACATCGACGACTACAGCGCCCTGAGCCAGCAGATCGGGGAGGGCAGGCTGCTGGCCAGCAAGATCGCGTCAGCCGTGAGATCCGCCTGCAGCTGCCCTGGCCTCGAGGCTCGGGGCTCCAAGGTAGTCACATCACAGTGCCTGGGTGCCCCTATCCTGGGCCCTTTTATTTCTGACTTTTATTTTAAATTGATTTTTAGAGAGAAAGGAAGGGGGAGAGAGAGAGAGAGCGAAACATCGATGTGAGAGTGAAACATCAATCGGCTGCCTCCGGCATGCTCCCCACCGGGGACGGAGCCTGCAATCCCTGCAGGTGCCCCGACCTGGAATGGAACCAGCACCCTTCAGGTGCCCGGGACGACACCCAACCAAGTGAGCCACACTGGCCAGGGCCCTTTCTTCTGATTTTAGCTCCTTCTCCCACTTACTCATGCATTCATTGATTGCTTCTTTTCCCCCTCACCACTTATGCCCTCTTCCACCTCCACCCGCTCCTGCCATCAACACGGGAGATTTATTTCCTCTTTTCAGGGAGAAAAAGGAGGGTCAGAGTGTCTTTCTTGCACCTGCTCTTCCTCAAGTAACTTTAATTCTAATTTATCAGTATGCCCTCATGGTATAGTTTGCTCCCCTTCAGGACTTTAGACTCCAGAGCTTGGAGCAGGACTAGAAGTAAAGAGAATGTGGGGGAAGCTGGAATCCGCTGAGTCCTTGCAGGTGGGAGGTCACCGCTGAGCCCGGGGGCTGGGCTTCCAGGCTAGGCTTCCTCGTGCATCTGGCCTGTGTCTGCCTCACTCACAAAGGAAGCTTAAAGCTTAAGATCCTGACAACATGCTTAGGGGAAGTGATCTCTCAGCCCCAGTGATGCCCGCGCTCCTCCCTCTCTCCCAGGTGCTGGGCAGCGAAGGCGTCAGTGAACTTCGCAGCAGCGCCAGTGCCCTGGGCCACGTGTTGGATGAGTCGGCCTCCCTCCTGACCATGTTCTGGCGGGCGGCCTTGCCCAACTCCCACAGCCCTGTGCTGCCTGGCAAAGCGGTAAGACACCAGCACCCTTTCTGGTTCTGCCCCCCATTACCGCGCTGCGTCCCCAGCCCCGCAGATCCTGAATATCAGGAGCCCAGGGCGAGTCAGATAGACGGGACCTGGGGGAGACCTCTGTCTGTGGGGGCTGCTGTCGGTGCCATTCTGACCACATCCCTTCTCCTCCCACCCAACCCCCAGGATAGAAATCAAAGGGGAAAGAAAGGATGTAGAGAAGGGAGAGACAGGAGAAGCCTGGTAGCGTAAATGCTCCGTTTCTTTAACTTCCTGAAGTGGGGCTGAGAAGTTCAGGGACAAGTTCAAGCATCAGTGCCCCTGCCCGCCCACCACCCACAGAGCCAAGCAGGGTCCCAGGATGTCCCGTGAGAGGGCCGCCTGCTGGAACCCATAGAGCACTCAGTCTGCATCTCTGGGCCGGGCCTGGAGCGTCAGCCCCCCGTGCTCTCAGACCTCAGGCCTGCTCCCTGGTAGGCGGCACCTGGACAGGCAGGTCAGAATCCCCTCCAGGGCTTCTAGCTCCAGATTCTAGCTGCCAACACCTAGGGGACCCACCTATGCTAATTCCAAAGGGGAGGGTTTTGCCATCTTGCGGTTGGCACAAGTATTTACAAAAGTGCAGATAGTCTCTGGCCAGCCCTGCCTCCCTACGCATAATATCCCTAATTACCAGGCTTCTGTGTGATGCCCAGTGATGTAGGACGTCAGCACTAAGGTTGAGCTCTTGGTCACAGCTGGGAGTTTTCGAGCTGTCCTGGAGTCAGGTCCTCTCAGCAGCAGGAGTGTAGGCCTGCAGGCTGCTTGACCCCCAGGTGCTCAGTGTCCCACCTGCTGGCTCAGGACCCCAGGTGCTCAGTGTCCCACCTGCTGGCTCAGGGCCCCAGGTCCTCAGTATCCCACCTGCTGGAACTCCCAGGTACTCAGTGTCCCACCTGCTGGCTCAGGGCCCCAGGTCCTCAGTATCCCACCTGCTGGAACTCCCAGGTACTCAGTGTCCCACCTGCTGGCTCAGGGCCCCAGGTCCTCAGTATCCCACCTGCTGGAACTCCCAGGTACTCAGTGTCCCACCTGCTGGCTCAGGGCCCCAGGTCCTCAGTATCCCACCTGCTGGAACTCCCAGGTACTCAGTGTCCCACCTGCTGGCTCAGGGCCCCAGGTCCTCAGTATCCCACCTGCTGGAACTCCCAGGTACTCAGTGTCCCACCTGCTGGCTCAGGGCCCCAGGTCCTCAGTATCCCACCTGCTGGAACTCCCAGGTACTCAGTGTCCCACCTGCTGGCTCAGGGCCCCAGGTCCTCAGTATCCCACCTGCTGGAACTCCCAGGTACTCAGTGTCCCACCTGCTGGCTCAGGGCCCCAGGTCCTCAGTATCCCACCTGCTGGAACTCCCAGGTACTCAGTGTCCCACCTGCTGGCTCAGGGCCCCAGGTCCTCAGTATCCCACCTGCTGGAACTCCCAGGTACTCAGTGTCCCACCTGCTGGCTCAGGGCCCCAGGTCCTCAGTATCCCACCTGCTGGAACTCCCAGGTACTCAGTGTCCCACCTGCTGGCTCAGGGCCCCAGGTCCTCAGTATCCCACCTGCTGGAACTCCCAGGTACTCAGTGTCCCACCTGCTGGGACTCCCAGGTGCTCAGTATCCCACCTGCTGGAACTCCCAGGTGCTCAGTGTCCCACCTGCTGGCTCAGGGCCCCAGGTCCTCAGTATCCCACCTGCTGGAACTCCCAGGTACTCAGTGTCCCACCTGCTGGCTCATCCTGAGCTGTCAGCACTGCAGGGTTTTGAGACTTCCATGGAATCCACTCCAGAAATCATTGGGAAGATCAAGGAATCCTGCTTCGGATTGTAAGAGCCACGAGATGCGGTGTGTAGGCCTCTGACCATCGACAGCCAGCTGTTCCTCTTCCCCAGGGAGAGTCCGCGACACAGGAGCTTCTGGAGCTGAGAACCAAGCTCTCCAGGCAGGAGAGCCTCCTCCAGAGCACGGCCGAGCGCCTGAGGACCGCCAGCCGGCAGAAGGAGAGCCTGGAGCAGTTCATCTTCAGCCAGCG
>NW_005370187.1:27580-35568 GCF_000412655.1 Myotis brandtii | reverse complement strand
GCTGCGGATGGGCAGGGGAAGGAAGACTGATGTGATGCCCCCGCCTCCTGCGCCACGAGTCAGCATGAATGCAGAGCGATGTGGGCTTGGGGGCAGCAGGAGGCCCAGGCTGAGTTGGCCTGGAAGACACACTGGGGAACACACCCAAGGCCAGCGTGGGCCCCGCTTGCTGGTAATCTCCACCTTGTTGGGCTCTTCTGTTTTTCAGTGACCAGGACGCACGATGTCTTGAAGAAGGCAAGGACTAATCTGGAGGTAAGGAGACCACCACACCCCCACCCGCATCTGTCGCCAGAGTCTGCGGGTGACCCTCCGCCTGCTTTGGCCACCGGGCTCCTGGTCCGCGGAGGAGCGCAGGCGGTCAGCAGGCGGCCAGCAGGCATCCTCTAGTCCCCCCCTCCGCCCTCCACTGGGGGCTCCGTCTTCTCTCTTTACTCCACTTCCCCCTCCTCTTCTGCCACGTCACGGCCCCAGAGAAATGCAGCTCAGTTGACTCTGGAGTCAGAGGCCCTGTGGGAGTCAGCCTCTGCCTCAGCCCCAGGAAAGGGCTCCTGAGGCCGGTGGTGTGCGCCGGGCTTTTCTGTGCTACTTTATGAAAATATAAAAGCAAAGTGCCCCCTACTATGTTGAATTCACTGCACACTATTGGGCCGAAAACAGCACTTTGATTTTGCTATATCCTTTTCTTTTAAGCAACATCACACAAAAAAGCCGTTGGGTCTTATTGACCTAAGAGAATTTCATAAATAACGGTTGAACCGTAGAGGGAAAGATGTGCTGTACACGGCAGACATTCTCTACAGCTGCTGAAAGCACTAACACACTTCCTAGCAAGTACTTGGCAGAAAAACTTGAGATGTTAGAAATGGCTTCACAATCAGAAACCAAGTCTTCTAACCTGGACTTTAACTGCTTTGCCATAGCAGCCGAGCATATTTCTGAATGGTAAACGGGGAGCATGTGGGTTTCCCCAGTGAGAAAATGGGTTAAACTCTGCACCCCCCCTCTTTTTTTTTTCTTTTTCTAATTCCCTCTTGTTTTTCTCTTGATGATTCCTTTCTTTCCTGAGCCTTTTTAGAAGAACACTTCCAAGATTGCCTCTGTAAAGCCTTATTCCTGTCCCAGCAAAGGTAACCCACCGGCTTCAGCTCCCGTTGGCTCCCCAGCTTGGAAGTTTCTCTCTACCCCTGCGAGGCCGTGGCCAGGGGCCTGGGCCTGGGTTCTAATCCAGGCTTGTCACTAACCGGTTGTGTGGCTTTGGCTGGCCTTCAGCTGTAAGAGGTGGCACCAGACCTAAATGATCTCTGATGTGGCCCCTTTTTCTCCTCAAGTAGGAGGAGCTCTCGCACAGTGTCCTCTCCTTCCCACAGCACGCAGTTCTGTGTGTGCATGTGTCAGACTGAGCATTCTCTCCCTGGGAGAGCACAGAGCCATCATTTTGCTGCAAAGTGAATTGGAGAGTGAGCTGGCCCCTGAGGGGGGTGGTCGGATCTGGCCACTGGGTGCAGGGTGGCTTGGAGCAGGGATATCCCGCTCGAGGAGGCAGAACCTTCCCACTAACCTGGTGGCACCCCTTGCTCCCCGGCCACAGGGCAGCCCCTTGGCTCCTCCTCTTAACAGGCCCTCGCTGTGCTGGCTTCTGCCACCACTCAGCTCCCTGCAGCCTCAGTGCCCCCAGAGGGCCGGACAACAGTCCTCACGTGGTTGTGGTTTTGTCTGCAGGTGAAATCCCTAAGGGCTCTGCCGCGCGCTCCAGCCTTGTGACCCTTGCCTTCCAGGAGCCATGCAAGAAGCGAAGCCACCAGAGGTCCTTAAAGCAGCAGGAAGGATGGGCCTGCCCCCCTTTCGTGCAGCTGCCTCTCTGCTGAGGAATCACGGCCCTGCTCCTCCTCTCCTGCGGGGGTCAAGAAGGAGTCAGATGCGGCCAGTGGGGCGGGGCGGAAAGCAGGGCCTCCCCTGCACTTACAGACACCAGCCCAGGCCCCTGTCCAGCACTAAGCAAAACACGCTGATCACTAAGCAAAACCCGCGTAGCTTGTAGAGGACCCGGGGCGCTGCTTGTGAAAGCCCCGGGGGCCCGGGACCCGCAGCCGCACATCTGCCCCAGCAGCTAACCTCAGTCAACTCAGGGGAACCAGGACCCCGCTTCCCACGATGGGCATGTGGTCCCGACACTGGAGCTGCTCGGCAGACCCAGAAGCACACGGCGGAGCAGTGGTGCCCTGCTGGGCAGGGGGCTCAGCAGCACTAAGAGCCACGCCTGCCCGGGCCAGCTCAGCATCCGCCCGCACAGCAGCAGTGCGTCCTTTCAATCCTCACGGTGGAAGGGGCGACTCCCAGACACCATCTCATGCTTAGCCAGCGCCCTCCTTTATTCTCCCGTGATCTCCAAAGTGTGCCGGCCTCACGCTGGATATGCTGTCCCGCTATCACCGGATTTCCCTCCGGGGGCTGGGGACACATGGCCAGGCCAAGCCATTGAAAGTCTGTGTAAAGCAAACCAGTGACCTTCGTAGGCGGCACGTGAGAGACAGTTGTGCTAAAGCCTACCTAGCCTGTCTCCGCGGTGCTTCAGAACGTGTGTATGTGTGTATAGCTGTATGATATGTATTTATATATGTTGCTAGAGCGATAGATTGAAGGCTGACATGACTGGTGGACAGGATCTGTGGGAGGAAATGAAACCTTTTTTTCTGGGGGCTATTAGAGCAAAACGTGCATAAAGAAATAAAAGGTTTTTTTCCCCGCTTTGTCTCCAGTGTCTGCCTCAGTCTATAGGCTGCCTGTGTAAGAGCAGGAAGTACACACAGTTCCTGACACATGTAATCGATTATTAATAGATATTGATTGAATACAGGAATGGAGCAAGAGGGATATAGGGAAGTACGGTCTTTATGGCCACACAGACCTGGGCTTGCGTCCTGTTTCTGTTATTTAAGAGCCTTGTAGTTCGGCAGGTTGTTTTCTCTTTGAGCCTAAGTTTTCTCGTCTGTGAAATGGGGAGGTTGTGGAATAAGTGAGGCTGTATGGCAAGCACTTGGCACAACACCTCACGTACGTTGGGCAGTGAATGGCTACTTGATCTTATGATCAACGTATTGATCAACAAGGCTAAAAAGCGAATCAGACGTAAATTCTGGCCTTGTTGAGCTTGCAGACGGGGAGGACAAGAAAAACCTGCACAACGAACCACAATACAAGGCAGGACACATGTGCTGCCTGAAAGTGCTGTGGTGTTTGGAGGAGGAAAATGAAGTTAGGGATGACAGGAAGCAGGATTTAAAAATGAGTTATATTCATAAGAACAAAGGAAACCCAAAGCTAGTGGAAGGAAGGAAATAAGAAAGATCACACCCTTCGGATGCCTATCCTGCCCCCCCAAATATCCAAACTACGGTGTTGGCGGTAATATGGAGAAATTGTACCCGTGTGCACTGCTAGTGGGACTGTAAAGTGGTGCAGCTGCCATGGAAAACAGCATGGAGTTTCTTCAAAAAATTGATAATAGAACAACTACATCATCCTGCAGATCTGTTGAAAGAAGATATAGTTGCACACGCACGTCCATAGCAGAATTGCTCTCAATGGCTAAAATGTGGAAGCAACCAAATGTCTACAGATGGATGAATAGATGAACAAAATGTGATATATGCAGACAATGAAATATCATTCAGCCATTTATTTATTTTAAAATATATTTTTGTTGATTTGAGGGAGAGGGAGAGGGATAGATAGAAACATCGATGAGAGAGAAACATCTATTGGCTGCCTCCTGCATGCCCCCTGCAACCTGGGCATGTGCCCTGACCAGGAATCGAACCGTGACTTCTGGTTCATGGGTCGACATTCAACCACTGGGCCACACCGGCCGGGCTCATTCAGCCTTTTAAAAAAAGGAATACATTTCTGATACATGCTATTACATGGAGGAACCTTGAAGACATGCTTAAGACATGTGAAGGAAGCCAATCACAAAAGGACAAAAGTAAGGGCAGGAGGGGATGGTGGATAATAAAAACATGAAGTCGGTGGATTGTGGTTGACGGTGTTGGAAAGTTAGGAGTAGGCATCCTAGAGCAGTGATGGCGAACCTATGACACACGTGTCAGAGGTGACACGCGAACTCATTTTTTTGGTTGATTTTTCTTTGTTAAATGGCATTTAAATATATAAAATAAATATCAAAAATATAAGTCTTTGTTTTACTATGGTTGCAAATATCAAAAAATTTCTATATGTGACACGGCACCAGAGTTAAGTTAGGGTTTTTCAAAATGCTGACACGCCGAGCTCAAAAGGTTCGCCGTCACTGTCCTAGAGGAAGCGTTCTGGGAAGATGAATGAATGGGAGAGTGAGGTGTCAAGCGTCATATCTTGGGGGTAGTGTGCTGATTGTCCAATGGCAAGGTCCAAGGCATGATGGTGAGAGTGGGCCTTAGTGTGTGGTGAGGAAAGAGTTCCGAGTGAGGAGGGGCAGGATTTGAGCAGTCACTGCTGGGGGTGTTCCACATGGAAGCTGAAGTCACAGAGCAGGGGTGAGGGAGAGACAGAACAAGGCGCTCGATGTCTTGGTGGTGGCAGGTCTGAGGGTGAGTACAGGTGATACAGCGGATGGCAACTGCTCCCGAGGCGCGGGGGCTTCTGCAGGGGAAAGAAGGAGAGAGGGTTTGGATATATTGGTGGGGGCGAGGAGGCGAGCTCTCCCACCTGCAGGCTGTTGTTCCCTAGTTGGTGAGTGGGGAGGAAACACCTGTTTCCGATGGAGGGGAGGCTGGGAAGGTGGACATCACCAAAGGCCCAGAGGACTCGGGGGTGATACAATAGTATGGGGATGAGTTACAAAACTTGTCAATCGTTTGGAAAATCCAACTATTGAAAGAACACAGAATCCTGCACAGAGAGGCACAGAAATGCTTTGTTAAATGAGGGATGGTTGTGCCAAGTCCTCCAGGACCCGGCTCCAGGCTTCCTTAACTCAGGGCTCTCACCCTCCAGAGCTGTGGTTGGGCCTGGGCTGCCTCCCACACAACAAGGCACCGCCATGTTTCTCAGCCCCAGCAGGCAGCGCCCTTAGGAGGAGGTGCTTTGTGCCCACCTTCTCTCCTTTCCGCGCCCCACAGGGCGGGCGGGTGATGGGAGACAGTTTGACTGTGTGGGTGGTTGAGTTCCCTGGGGGACCTCAGAGCCACCAGGCAGAAGGCATCCGAGCCGCACCGCCGGAGGGGCTCCTGGAGCAAACCCGCCCTTCCGTCTGGGAAGTGATGGGAAAGAGGTAAGTGCTCCCTCGTTTGGGTCCTAAATGCTATGCCGGGGGTCGAGGGGCAGGGGGGGTCCAAGTTCTGGGTCTGAACTTATATGCCAATTGCATGCTCTTTTATTTGTGCCACCTTCATGGGGTCACGTACGTGGCCGTTTAGAAACCTACAGTCTCCCCCGGCCTCAATCAAGATTCATTGGGAAAATGTGGAAAAGGCTGCATAATTAAGTTCAGTTTTGCCATGACTTCTTTACCACCTGAGGGCTTAGCCAACAAAGGTTAGTGGTGAGCCCACAGATATTGGAATGAAAAAAAGAGAGACTGAAAAGTACCACGTCTCTGTCTTGGTTTTGAGTCCCATGTGGGGTGCCATCTGTGCCAGGTGCCCTTCTGCTTCTGTTTGGGAGAACGGCTCTTAGCATTTCCTTATTTCGGGGTGAATTCCGCTGTTCCCCAAGCAACAAGGAGACACCACAATATAATTCAAGGCTTGAATTAAGCGCACATCAAGTGCAGCTACCAAAATAAACATGCTGCCATTGAAATGTGGCGCAGGCCATCTACACCGAGCATGTCAGACTCGCGGCTAGTGGGCCGCATGCCTCATTTACTTGGTCCGTGTTAGCCTTTGAGTTTGATATGCTAGAATAGAGCTACACCAAAGCCTTACATTTCATTTATTTAGTAAAAAACATGTTTTTATTGATTTCAGACAGGAAGGAAGAGGGAGAGAACCATCAATCGGCTGCCTCTCGCACATCCCTCACTGGGGATCAAGCCCCCTACTGGGGATGACCTCCTGGTTCATAGGCCAACGCTCAACCACTGAGTCACAGCAGCCAGGCCAAAGCCTTACATTTTTAAAAAGGTTACCTTCACTGTTCCGAAATGGGGTTTGCCGTGTTAGCCTTTGAGTTTGACATGCTTGATCTACACCAAAGCCTTACATTTTATTTATTTAGTAAAAGACGTGTTTTTATTGATTTCAGACAGGAAAGAAGAGGGAGAGAACCATCAATCGGCTGCCTCCCGCACATCCCTCACTGGGGATCAAGCCCCCTACTGGGGATGACCTCCTGGTTCATAGGTCAACACTCAACCACTGAGCCACAGCAGCCAGGCCAAAGCCTTACATTTTAAAAAAAGGTTACCTTCACTGTTCCGAAATGGGGTTCTTGGGGATTGGGATTGACTAACTCCTGCCAGGGCAAACCCGTTTGGCTGCTTCTGTAATGGGCACTTTAAGGGGTGGCACCAGCCCCCCCGCTCTCCCCATGCCGCCTGCGGGTGAACACAGCCGGGCAGGTTCAACTAGGGTTCACTTAGGTCAGAGACAGAGGGCTAGTCCCTCCTTGGATAACAAATAACACAGCTGCAAGTGCCTGGAATCACAGGCGAGAAACAAAGGCCACACAGACCCTCATCGAATCCTCGCCCTAGCTGGCCCGGGGCAGAGATGCACTTGTAAGGTGGGAAGTGGCAGGTGGGACAGGAGGGAGCAGGAGACTCCGCTAGAAGCCAGGTCCAGAGGGTGCATTAACTTGGGGATGGGGAGAAGGGAGGTAGAAAGGCTTTGTTTTGTAGCCTACATGTACTCAACTCTTGGTAGCACTTCACAAATGGCTGCTTGGTTCTGGTCCGCTGCTCCCAGACCTGTCCTGGGTCCTCCAGCCTTGCACCCAGGAACCCCATAAAATGAACTTTGGGGAAATGCTCTTAGTTTTTGCTCACTGAGTATGATGTTGGCTGTGGGTTTGTCATATATGGCCTTATTTTTTTATTTCAAATTTTTATTGTTGAAAGTATTACATATGTCCCCCCTTTTCCCCCATTGACCTTCTCTAGCCCGTCCCCTATGGCCTTTATTATGTTGAGTTATGATCCCTCTAGTCCCACAGTGGGTGCTGGATTTTATCGAATGTTTTTTCTGCATCTATTGATATGATCATGTGATTTTTATCCTTTGTTTATGCGATGTATCACATTTATTGATTTGCGAATATTGTACTAGCCTTGCATCCCTACAATAAATCTCAGTTGGTCATGGTGTATGATCTTTTTGATGTGTTGCTGGGTGTGATTTGCTAGTATTTCGTTGAGGATTTTAGCACCCATGTTCATTAGGGATATTGACCTATAAGTTCCTTTGTGTTGTCTTTATCTGGTTTTGGAATTAGGATAATGCTGGCCTTGTTAAAAGAGCTTGGAAGTCTTCCCTCCTCTTGAAGTTTTGGAATAGTTTGAAGAGGAGGTGTTAGTTCTTCTTTGAATGTTTGGTAAAACTCGCCTAAAGCTGTCTGTGGTCCAGGACTTTGTTTGCTGGGTGTTTTTTGATCACTGCTTCAATGTCATCAGTTGTTACTGGTCTCTCAGGATTTTTGGATTCTTTCTGATTGAGTTTTGAAAGATTTTATGTTTCTAGGAATTGGTTTTTTGGCCAAGTTGTCCAATTTGTTGGCATATAGTTGTTCATAGTATTTTCTTACAATTCTTTGTATTTCTGTGGTGTCAGTGGTTACTTCACCACTTTTGTTTCTGTTTTATTTATTTGGGTCCTCACTCATTGTTTCTTGATGAGTCTGGCTAAAGGTTCATCAATCTTGTTTATTTTTTCAAAAGAACCAGCTGTTGGTTTCTTTGATCTTTGGGTTTTTGTTTTTATTTTGTTTTTTTTTTACACAGAGGAAGAGAGAGGGATAGAGAGTTAGAAACATCGATGAAAGAGAAACAT
>NW_005370187.1:3738-26558 GCF_000412655.1 Myotis brandtii | reverse complement strand
TCACAAATGGCTGCTTGGTTCTGGTCCGCTGCTCCCAGACCTGTCCTGGGTCCTCCAGCCTTGCACCCAGGAACCCCATAAAATGAACTTTGGGGAAATGCTCTTAGTTTTTGCTCACTGAGTATGATGTTGGCTGTGGGTTTGTCATATATGGCCTTATTTTTTTATTTCAAATTTTTATTGTTGAAAGTATTACATATGTCCCCCCTTTTCCCCCATTGACCTTCTCTAGCCCGTCCCCTATGGCCTTTATTATGTTGAGTTATGATCCCTCTAGTCCCACAGTGGGTGCTGGATTTTGTCGAATGTTTTTTCTGCATCTATTGATATGATCATGTGATTTTTATCCTTTGTTTATGCGATGTATCACATTTATTGATTTGCGAATATTGTACTAGCCTTGCATCCCTACAATAAATCTCAGTTGGTCATGGTGTATGATCTTTTTGATGTGTTGCTGGGTGTGATTTGCTAGTATTTCGTTGAGGATTTTAGCACCCATGTTCATTAGGGATATTGACCTATAAGTTCCTTTGTGTTGTCTTTATCTGGTTTTGGAATTAGGATAATGCTGGCCTTGTTAAAAGAGCTTGGAAGTCTTCCCTCCTCTTGAAGTTTTGGAATAGTTTGAAGAGGAGGTGTTAGTTCTTCTTTGAATGTTTGGTAAAACTCGCCTATGAAGCTGTCTGGTCCAGGACTTTGTTTGCTGGGTGTTTTTTGATCACTGCTTCAATGTCATCAGTTGTTACTGGTCTCTCAGGATTTTTGGATTCTTTCTGATTGAGTTTTGAAAGATTTTATGTTTCTAGGAATTGGTTTTTTGGCCAAGTTGTCCAATTTGTTGGCATATAGTTGTTCATAGTATTTTCTTACAATTCTTTGTATTTCTGTGGTGTCAGTGGTTACTTCACCACTTTTGTTTCTGTTTTATTTATTTGGGTCCTCACTCATTGTTTCTTGATGAGTCTGGCTAAAGGTTCATCAATCTTGTTTATTTTTTCAAAAGAACCAGCTGTTGGTTTCTTTGATCTTTGGGTTTTTGTTTTTTGTTTTTGTTTTTTTTTTACACAGAGGAAGAGAGAGGGATAGAGAGTTAGAAACATCGATGAAAGAGAAACATTGAGCAGCTGCCTCCTGCACACCCCCTACTGGGGATGTGCCGGCAACAAAGGTACATGCCCTTGACCGGAATCAAACCTGGGACCCTTGAGTCCGCAGGCTGACGCTCTATCCACTGAGCCAAACCGGTTAGGGCTGGTATTTTTTTTTTTTAAGTCTCTATGTCATTTCTTTTTTTTTTAAGATGAGGAAAAACATATAACATACAATTTTCCATCTTTTTTTCCTACATTATAGTTCACATTCAATATTATTCTGTATTAGTTTCAGGTGCACAACATAGTGGTTAGACAATCATATACTTTACCGAGTGGCCCCCTAATATTTCAAGTATCCCACCCCCTGGCCCATACATAGCTATTACACTATTATTTTTTTCCTCCATTGCCCTCTCTCCAGCCACTCCCACGCCCCCAGCAAATGCCCTCACCCTTGTTTTGTTGATGGTTTCTTCTGCTGTGCATAAGCTTTTTATTTTAATGTAGTCTCAGTTGTTTATTTTCTCCTTAGTTTCTATTGCTCTAGGAGCTGTATTGGTAAATATATTGCTATGACAAATGTCTGATACTTTGCTCCCTGTGGATTCCTCTAATATTTTTGGTTTCCCATCTTATGTTTAAGTCCTTTATACATTTTGAATTTATTTTTGTGTATGGTGTAAGTTGGTGATCTAGTTTCATTTCTTTTGCATGTATCTGTCCAATTTTCCCAACACTATTTATTGAAGAGACTGTCTAGACTCCATTGTCAAATATTAATTGAGCATACTGGCTTGGGTCAATTTCTGGGTTCTCTGTTCTGTTCCATTGGTCTATATGTCTGTTCTTGTGCCAGTACCAGGCAGTTTTGAGAACCGTGGTTTTGTAGTATAGCTTGATATCTGGTATTGAGATCTCTCCAACTTTGTTCTTTCTCAGGATTGCTGCAGCTATTCGGGGTCTTTTTTTATTCCATGTGAATTTTTGGAGTTTGTTCTAGGTCTGTGAAATATTCCATTGGTATTTTAATGGTGATTGCATTGAATCTATAGATTACATTGGGTAGTATGGACATTTTAATGATGTTGATTCTTCCAATCCATGATCACGGTATATTCTTCCATTTGTTTATATTCTCCTCTATCTCTTTTTTCAAAGTCCTGTAGTTTTCTGAGTACAGGTCTTTTACCTCCTTAGTTAAGTTTATTCCTAGGCATCTTAATTTTTTTTGCAATGGTAAATGGGATTGCTTTTTTAACTTCTCTTTCTGTAAGTTCATTATTGGTGTATAAAAAAGCCATAGATTTCTGGGTGTTACTTTTGTATCCTGCTACATTGCCAAATTCATTTATTAAGTCTAATAGTTTTTTGATGGAGTCTTTAGGGTTTTCTATGTACAATATCATGTCATCTGCAAATAATGTGTCATTTATTTCTGCCATTTATTTCTGCTCTAATTTCCTTCCTTCTTCTTACTCGTGGCTTGTTCTTTTGCTGGTTCTTTTAGTTGTAGGGTTAGATTGTTTGAGACTTTTCTTGTTTCTTGAGGTAGACCTGTCATGTGATGAACGTCCCTTTCAGGACTCCTTTCACTGAGTCTCATAGATTTTGGGTTGTGTGTTCTTTGCTAGAATACAACTGATCAAGTATAAATGACTGGCATGTCCAGAAAATTTGCTGAATTGTAAAAATAACCTTGTGGTTGCTTTATCTCCTTCATGTGAAGATGTTTCCATGAAAAGTACAGGGTACCCATCACTAGTGAGAAAACAAGGCTGCTTCCCACCACTCTGACTTCTAGAGGCTAACCCAGGGGAGGGGCTCAGCCCAGGGAACTGAAATCTACACCAGAGTCATCTAACCACAGCCCCCCAGGACACGTAACATGCCGAGGACACCCTACTGATGAGACAAAGACCAGCTTTGTCAGCACTGACATCTGTGGCCCTTCCAGACTAGTCTTCAGTGTCCTCCTTTCATTATGTAAATCACAACAGTGGTTCTCAACCTTGGCTGCACATTAGAATCACCCGGGAATCTTTTTAAAATCCTGATTTCTGGGCCTCATCCTCCAGAAATTCTGTTTCTTTGTTATGGGGTGGGGCCACAACATTAGTAACAAAGAAACAGAATTTCCGGAGGATGAGGCCCAGAAATCAGGATTTTAAAAAGATTCCCAGGTGATTCTAATGTGCAGCCAAGGTTGAGAACCACTGCTCTACTTGGAGATAGGACCTATAAGGAGGCAATTAAGGTTAACTGAGGTCAACAGGACAGGATTAGAGTCCTTATAAGAAGAAACATCAGAGAGCCCTCTCCCTCTCCCTCTCCCTCTCCCTCTCCCTTTCTCTCTCTAAAATTAATAAACATGTCTTCAGGTGAGGATTAAAAATAAATTTTAAATTTAAAAAAAAAAAAAAAAGTTTCTACTTAGACCTGAGCCCAGGTCAGTAGGAGTGAAGGTGGGGATTCCATGAGCTCCCCCCATCACCATGGGGGAGGGGGGATACACAGATACAAAGCAAAGGCAAATGAGACAAAGGAACCTTGCCCCCCAAGATGTGAATTTTGCTTTCCTGTGTCCCTCACAGAAGGCCAGCAAAGCTCTGGAAGTGGTTGACTTTTGTAGCAGGTCACGGGGCCACTGTGGATGGTCTGAGGTTCACTTGAAATAAGCACCAGCTGACCCGGGAAAGGGAAAGGCGCCCAGAGCTGGATGGTTCCGAGACAAAGGAGCCTTGCACCCCAACATGTGAATTTTGCAAAGCTCTTGAGCGGGTTGACTTTTGTAGCAGGTCACGGGGCCACTGTGGATGGTCTGAGGTTCACTTGAAATAAGCACCCAGCTGACCCGGGAAAGGGAAAGGCGCCCAGAGCTGGGATGGTTCCATGTCCCTGCAGGTAGAAGGTCACGAGTGAGACCTGAAAGAAACACGGAGCCAGGCGCACACCTGGCCCTGGGGGCAGGGCCTGCTCACCACAGACCACCTTGGCCCAGCACGAAACCCGGATGTTTCAAAGGAAACCGCAAAGAACCAGATTCCCTAGATCTGAAAACCAGTTATGAGTGAATGTCTGAGTTTCACCTTTGAAATGAGGGTGTGCAGCTTTTCTGCCCAGCTTCCCCTGGATGCCCCGAAACAGCAGCTAACTGTGGCTCAGACAGGAGAGCGTCCGGTATACCCTCCCGCAGGATGGCAGGGTTCCTCTGCTTTTCGTGGGACTTGAGCTGATGGGGGGCGGGGGGGCAGGGCAAACAGTGGCTTCATACCGGGTACAACCAGGATAATTATTCACACCCACCTTTTCTTTACCCCATGACCCTCACTCCAACCACAGGCTCTCCTGATTCCCACAGAACATCGCAGCCCAACCTACTCGTGGCCTGCCATCCTGTTCCTCCCCCACCCGAACCCCATTTCCTCAGGGTCCTCAAAGTGCCCGCTTAGCTCCTAGACGTGTTGGAGGGAGTCAGCACGCTCATTCTAGATGGGTTTGCATTTTTAATTTTATATAAACGGAACTGTACTCTTTTATGTCTGCATTCCCTCATGTAGCATGATTTTTTATTTTTTTCAACCCTCACCTGAGGGTATTCTTTGTTATGGGGTGGGGCCACAACATTAGTAACAAAGAAACAATTTCTGGAGGATGAGACCCAGAAATCAGGATTTTAAAAAGATTCCCAGGTGATTCTAATGTGCAGCCAAGGTTGAGAACCAGTGCCCTAGCAGCTGAGCTGGAGAGCACTAAAGGTCAGACCACAGCTGTCAACAATCATTAAAAAGCATAAAGCACTTTACAAATATAAAAGTGCTAGTTTTTTTTATTTGTGCTACTTGGCAGTTTTGCATTTACTCCTCACAGGGGAGGGGGGTACAAAGCAAATGCAAATGAGACAAAGGAGCCTTGCACCCCAACATGTGAATTTTGCAAAGCTCTTGAGCGGGTTGACTTTTGTAGCAGGTCACGGGGCCACTGTGGATGGTCTGAGGTTCACTTGAAATAAGCACCCAGCTGACCCGGGAAAGGGAAAGGCGCCCAGAGCTGGGATGGTTCCATGTCCCTGCAGGTAGAAGGTCACGAGTGAGACCTGAAAGAAACACGGAGCCAGGCGCACACCTGGCCCTGGGGGCAGGGCCTGCTCACCACAGACCACCTTGGCCCAGCACGAAACCCGGATGTTTCAAAGGAAACCGCAAAGAACCAGATTCCCTAGATCTGAAAACCAGTTATGAGTGAATGTCTGAGTTTCACCTTTGAAATGAGGGTGTGCAGCTTTTCTGCCCAGCTTCCCCTGGATGCCCCGAAACAGCAAACTGTGGCTCAGAGACAGGAGAGCGTCCGGTATATCCTCCCGCAGGATGGCAGGGTTCCTCTGCTTTTCGTGGGACTTGAGCTGATGGGGGGCGGGGGGGCAGGGCAAACAGTGGCTTCATACCGGGTACAACCAGGATAATTATTCACACCCACCTTTTCTTTACCCCATGACCCTCACTCCAACCACAGGCTCTCCTGATTCCCACAGAACATCGCAGCCCAACCTACTCGTGGCCTGCCATCCTGTTCCTCCCCCACCCGAACCCCATTTCCTCAGGGTCCTCAAAGTGCCCGCTTAGCTCCTAGACGTGTTGGAGGGAGTCAGCACGCTCATTCTAGATGGGTTTGCATTTTTAATTTTATATAAACGGAACTGTACTCTTTTATGTCTGCATTCCCTCATGTAGCATGATTTTTTATTTTTTTCAACCCTCACCTGAGGGTATTTTTCCACTGATTTTTAGGGAGAGTGGGAGACACGGGGGGCGGGGAGACACATCCATTGGTTGCCTCCTGCACACACCCAGACAGGGGCCAGGAACCTGCAACCTAGGTACATTCCCTTGCCAGGAATCAAGATCCGCAGGCCGACACTCTTAACCACCCAGCAACCGGCCAGGGCGTTTTTGATGTCCTCGCTGACAAAGCTGGTCTTTGTCACAAAGTATAGTGTCCTCGGTATGTTACCTTTCTACTAGGGGCTGTAGTTAGAGGACTCTTCGATAGCATGATTTTAAAATCCATCCATCTTACTACATGCATATTAGTACATCCATACACTACATCAACAGTGCCACTCAGTGTATATTCACCTTTTAATAGACATCTGAGTAGTTTCCAGGTTTTGGCTGTTATGAATAAAGCTATTAACGGATATTCAATACAGATTGTTGTGTGAGCGTATAGTATAAATACTTGGGAGTGGAAGGGCTATTCATGATTGGTATGTTTGTGATTCAGCTTTTCCAAGTGCTTGTACCATTGTTCATACCGTAAGAGGAGGAGACCTCTAGTTGCTGTACATCCTCAGCACATGTGGACTTTTCAGGTTATCTTAGCCATGGTAATGGATGTGTAATGGTAATTCACTGTAGTATTCATTTGTTTCCCTGAGGACTGAGGCAAGCATCTTTTCATGGGCTTTTGGTCATTTATATATCTTCTTTTGACCAATTCTAATATTGTAAGATCAGTACACTGAAAATCACAGAACTAAATAGATAAAACTTCTTGTGGGTTGGAAGACTCAATATGGTTTAGATGTCAATTCTTCCCAAACTGGTCAAAAGATCTAATACAATCCAAAATTCCCAGCAGGTATTTGGTATTTATAAGCTGATTCTAAAATTTATATGGCCCTGGCTTGTGTGGCTCAGCTGACTGAGTGTTGACCCATGCACCGAAGGGTCCCTGGTTCGATTCCTGGTCAGGGCACATATTCAGGTTTCGGGTTCAATCCCGTCAGGTGTGCACAGGAGGCAGCCGATCGAAGATAATCAGTACAAACATATAAATGCAAATGATTTTAAATTATCAAAGCAACTTTATGGCGCTATTTTTATAAATTTCATTATTTTTTATCCCTCCAAAATACATATAAATGGAAACCTGCTCTTCAAATGCAGGGGAAGGCCTCTGCCTATAATTTAGTATTACATCATAAAACATTCTGATATAAAAATAAGTATGCAGCTCTTACACACTATACATATATACACACACAATATATTTGTAAGTAGTTATGAACTTTCTACTTAGACATATTCCTTTAGTAGAAAGTTAGAAAACTGGGCAATTCCCATGCTTTCCAGCCCTGGGAAGATAAATATAAATATAACCTCTCTGATTTTTTTTTTTTAAAGATGAAACATGTAAATGACACAACTTATTTAGACATGTACATATTAGAGTACAGCAAGGACAGTGCCACGTAAATGACAGTGTTTCTCGAAGAGATAAAATTTGAATAAAAATGCAAAGTTGAACAGATAAGATGACCAACACTGTTATGTACACACTCCAGGGGAAATCAGAATTCTCTCACTAGAAACAGACCCACACCCATCCCAGCCTCCCATGACGTCAGCACCCGCTGGCAGCAGTCGCGATCTTCCTGTAGTCACCTGCCTAAGCAGGCTCCATAAGGCATCTGTTTAAGTCCAACTGTCAGTAATAAGGGCAATGAGAAATCCCCATTCCCCCAAAAAGAAGTGTAAAATCTACTTCTGTGACTCAAAAGTTCAACCAGGTCAAAGCTCTGATGAAAGGCCACTTGTCAATTTCTTTTCCTAAAACAGTCCCAACTCCCTGCCATGTAGACACACATTATACATACAGGGCACTAATCACCCAGAAGCCAGCCAGGAGTCTCAGCTCGACTGCACTTTAGTTAGAAACAACTAATTTATTAAGAGAAGGATAAGCAGTTCACAAGTAGGATATTTCTATATACAGAAATAATCTGTAAGAGTTAGTTTAAGGAGGCCGCTCTAGGTCATTTCCATGGTCCTTTCAGCTCTCCATGACCCTGCATTTGTGGGCAGAGGACATTCAACTGTGCACCTGTCTCAGCCGGAGAACGCAGGGTCACAAATCTGCCAGGGCAGAAATAAGATACTCTTGAAATGTTAACTCTAGGGAAACACACACCTAGTTAAAAAATTTCTTTGCCTTCTGCTAGATTATAAGGGGACCAACTCCTGAAAGGCCCAACCTTCGAGGCACAGAAAAGATTTTAAATGACTCATTGGTCAAGTCCAAGCAATGGAGCCCACAGGCAAAGCAGGGCCACATCCTGGGATCCTCCGCAGACGGTAAGCTCTTACTTGGCTCCTGGTAAGCAGACTTGGCCTCTAATGCTGCTTAGTTCAGAAGTCCTTTTTAAAAGTAGAAAAAGCACCACATTTCAGTTCTAGGTCAGTGTTAAAATCAGCTTCTCCCTCTTTTTCCTCTTCCTCTTCTTCTCTTCCAAGTGGCTGGTCGCATCAGCGAAAAACATAACTTCACTTTTTGCCTCGCACTCCCTCTTGAGATAGTTAAGACCCGCCAGGTTGAAGCCGATAACATCCTGAGTAGAAGACAGAAAGGTGAAACTTGTCTCACGTGAGCTCAGTACCTTAAGAATCAGCTTATGTGAGCCAGGGGCCAGTAAGCCTGGGGCCCTGTGTTCCTATTCCTACCAGCTCCCCCGCCAAGCTAACCTCAAATACAGATCATGTCTGGCCAACACCACCCAAGACAGAAGGAGCCCAGGGCGCTGTGCCTAAGTCACACACTAGGGTCTCCCCCTCACTGCTGTAGCTCTACAACATACTTACCCGGACTTGGCTGACTTTTGAAATAGTTGTTTCCTTTAATTTTTCAATCACTGGCACAAGCATTTGGTTGCTAGTGATCTGCCCAAAGTGAATCCTAATAGAAAAAGAAAACAGCCATATTTTGAAGAGGGGTAGTGAGTGGGCTGACTCTACTTACCCCTTCCACAAATAGCAAACAGACACAATAGCAAAGCAAAAACACTTGTTAAGGCATCATGGGAATAGAGACGTTTCTAGTAAAAAGGGGAAAGGACTTTATTCCCTACTATTCAGTTCTATCTGATAACAGTTTAAAGACACTGTGCCAGACCCTATCAGAGGTTCAAACTCAGACCTGGAGGACCCAGACACCTTGATGAGCACAGGCTCCTTCAACCCCACTCACCCTCGCCTTCGACTGGGACCTGCCATCTCTACCTGTGAGGTAACTGGTACCCACCTACAACCCTCGGATATGCTGGCACTCAGGGTGTTTCTTTTAGAAAGAGTAATCCTGATTCAACAGCTCATATGCCACAGCAACAAGAAATTATTAGTAATACTGTTAAGTCCTTACAATTTGCCCCAAATTCTAAATATGGCAACAGAACAATGTAAATATATTGTTCTTCTTTCGCTAACATCCAAATAGAAAAAGTATGGAGGAGAGCTAAGAATCATGAAAACAGGCCAATTCACCAACTTCACTAAACATACCTGTTTCTTTGAACTACTTGGTATTGGCTGACCAGTTTTTATTTTGTCCTAACAGCATTTTAAGGAATGTCCAATTTGTCTCTTCATGTTCTCTGTTCTATCAGCTTGAAACAGAGTAATACATTCTTAAGCCTTTGTAAATAGTCCTCTCAATTACACATGAATAAGAATTCTTCATATTTGAGAATATAATCTAATGAACATATTTTCCGATTTAGTTTCTTTTATATATGCCCTTCTTTTGCATCTGTACCTCTACAGACCTGGAAAATAATCCATCATTCCTGAAAAGGCTGTTACAAGGACAAGACAAAACCATTAACTTAAACTTACAAATGAGGCAAACTGCTTAGACCCAGGCTGTTGGACTGCAGCCTGGAGACTGACGAAGCATTCCTGAGCAATGTTAACCTCACAGTACTTGTTTTAAGGGCAAAACTGATTCTGACTATTCTCAAGGACAAGGAATAATTCACGCCAGGCCGCACTGAAGTTCTGTGACAGTCCCTGAAACCGAAACATCGGTTTCTTCATCCCAAAGTGGTGACAGCTTCAGTGAAGGTTCCACTGGAGCAGTTGTGCTGAGAAGACAGGGTCTATCCTGGAAAAGGAGTTACCTGAGGAGGAAGAAGAGGCACCTACACAGAAGTTCCACGTCAGAGCCCAGCTGGATGAACTCATTGAAGAGTCTCAGGATGTCAGGGACGTAGGAGAAAGGCAGCACCAGCAGCGACTCTTCCAGCTCACTGAGGAGAAAGCGTCACAGTCAGCGCAGCCATCTTAAAGCTTTCCTCGACTATTTTTCCTACTGCTTTTATCGAACAGACCTTATCCATTTAGAGTGAAATTCAATATTCTAGATGGTTCTCTTTTCAATGGTTTTTTATATTTAATATTTTAATCTATTGGATGCATTTTGGTCCATGGCACAGGAGAATCTAACTTTTTATTCTTCTAGAAACCAATTTCTCCAAAGCCTATTGTTCACTATTCCATCTTTATTGAGTCCTTATAAAAATTGTCTGTTTGAGGCCTTCTGAGTAAGTTTTGATGATCAATTGATTCTGACAACAACCCTGTACTATTTAAATTTTGCCAACTAACAGGTTTTTGTTTGTACGTTTTTAAATCTAGGGGAATAGCTCCCCCTTGTTGCTCTGGTTTCATTTGTTTTACTTTTCTTGAACTAATTCTAGCATTATTTCAGCAATTCCAAGAGGATTTCAAATGGAATCACAAAACTGTAAGTTAAAGAAAAAAAAACCTTTAAAACACAGATTCTTCCCACCTAGGAACACACTGCACCTCCATGAATCTAAGCTCCCGTTACATGTCTCTAGTGAAGGATCCTGTTTACTACTTGTAAGACACATTTAGATATTGTAGCTCAAGCTCACAAGTAAAATCAAAAGGGAAATCACAAATAAGAAACATTATTCCAAAAATATACGACAAAAGACATAGAAATTATTAAAAACCAGTAAGGGCTAACAAATACAAAATTTTAACTTCAATAATCAGAGATAAAAATCACCTTCAGAAAAATAATGACAGATTTCTACGTAAAGGTGTTCACTGAAGCAATATTGATAATAGCAAAAGACACGTAAACTCCAATAGTAATTATTTGTATAATGGAATATTTTGAACTAATTCAATGATTTTGGTAAACGCTTAAGAAATATTCTGTGAAAAAGGACAGGATACAAAATTGTATGCAAGATGGTTCTAACTGTTATGTGCACAGGAAATAAGTCAAAGAAGCACACTACAAAGAATGTTAGCTGCTGCTATGACTGAATTACAGAGATCAAGCATGTCAAACTCAAAGGCTAACACAGGCCAAATAAACGAAGCATGCGGCCTGCAAGTTTGACATGCTTGATATAGATGATTTCATTACCTACAATATAAAGTAATACTACCCTTCATTTCTCCTTAAAAGTAGAGCCTCTTACCTCTACTTCAAAAAGAACATTATAATAAATTATTTTCCCTCAAAATTTTGACAGTTAACCCTATAAGGATGATGGATTATAATTTCTCCTTATCTCATGTTTAGATACACACTCAATAAATGTTGTTAGCTGACCAGTGATAATAACTGTGCACTGAGACGCACCTTGACTTGATTCCTTTAAAAATCTCCAACACGTAAGCTGAAGGCTACAAAGGAAGGACAAAGGCATTAGTGACACAGTCTTGACTGGTTTCTACTGAATCTCTCATTTCCTAAAATCCAGGATCCTCTCTCACGAGACAGTGTACTGAAATGGCAAGACGTGCATGGACCCAGTGTTAGTCAGCTCTGGGCTCACGATCCAGCTCTGCCACTTACCAACTAGTCACCTGTAGCTCTAAGTCAGGCCAGTTTCCTGCCTGTAAAAGGAAGATGCCCTGACTCAGGACTGTTGGGAGGAATGAGACATGCAAGTCACGTTCTAAGGAACTGGAGACGGTTGGTAGTTGCACTGCACATTACTCTCCCTCTCTCTCCTGTATCTGATTGATGCTAACTTTTCCTCCCACACCTGTAATTTCAAAGTTCATTTAGATGAACAGAATCTTCAGAGGGCTTTGGACACGAAACATGAATAAGCACTAGAAAACGGAAGAATGCCAGGCCAGCCCAACCAAAAAGGATGACCTGGAAGTTACACTAAATTGGTCCTTTACAAATTCAAAGTAATAGAGGACACCACCCTTCAGGAGGGATTTTTAATGACAAAGTATTACCTCCTCCCTCACCTCTGACTGACCAAGAGGAAACTTAGACGTACTCACAGAGATATTGCCGTAAGCCATCAGGATGGGGTTGGTAGGGAGAGGAACCTGTGAAGAAATTATTAAATCCAGTCATTAAAAAATGAGACTTTGAAAGTGTTTGTCATAGACAGGGAGATACTAGTATTTTATATTTTAAAAAGAGACAAGACTAACCCCCAAACAAAGAGTGAGTGTAAAGCACAATCAGGCCTTTCAGTTTCAATAGTGCTTATGAGTGCGTTTGGGCAACAGGTTTCACCAGAAATCTGACATGGTTACCCTGCCTCTGAACCAAAGTAGGAGCGTGAGTGTCTACTCAATAATCTCACTTTGCTCTCCTTCCCGTTTATTAAGACCAAGCTTCCCCCACCCCCCACTTCCTCAATTCGCTCTTTCTAATGTTTGAATGAGAATGAATTCTACTACATCCCTCTCATTTCCTGACCTGAGTTAGTAAGTCCTGAACAATGGTTTTCCTCTCAGGAATTCTCTATCTATAAATGTCTCCAGAGCGTAATGTCATGGGCTATCTTACCTCTTTCCCTGCAGCTTTACAAATGGCTTTGTGTTCTTTCATTTTTGCAGTTTCTTCTCGGTATAGTTCAACAGCCTCCATGATCCTCTCAGCCTACACAGACGAGGACAAAGGACAGAAGTCACCAGGACACACTCCTTCATCCCAGAACACTGCACCTGGAGGGCCTGATGGGAAAATCACCAAAGCGCTTGACCCAGTTTAATAAAGATGTGCCAACAGCGTGGCAAACTGCATGCAAAGGCATCCTTGGTTCTTCTTTTTATTTCTAGGGCGGGACTAAGTGTCTTGGCTTCTGGTAAGAATGGAGGTGGACACCTGGGTAAGGCAGCCCCAGGAACGGCTGAAAGGTGCTACTTTCAGCGTGGCAAACTGCATGCAAAGGCATCCTTGGTTCTTTTTATTTCTAGGGCGGGACTAAGTGTCCTGGCTTCTGGTAAGAATGGAGGTGGACACCTGGGTAGGGCAGCCCCAGGAACGGCTGAAAGGTGCTACTTTTAGGAGACCAAGCTTTCCTTTCTAGAAGGCAAACAGGTGCAGCAACCCCTGTCCTTCTTACAAAGAAGGAAAATGGGTTTTGATCTCCCTATAAATTTAATCTTTTTTTTTTTTTTTGCCACAAGACTATTTGGTTGATAAAGACTATTACTAAAGAGTCCAGATCTTATGAAAAAATGAGGTACTACATTCTATATCAACTTACTGCTTTGACTGTTTCAATAGTTTTCTTTCCAGTAAAGTAATTTTCTCCTTGAGTCTCCCCTGGAACCTGCCAGAAAACAAAGAGATCCTTGAATAATACTTTTGACAAGCATTAAAGAGCCAATAAGTTAACCTACTATCCCTAAAAGAACAGGCACTATGGTTTCATAATAACAACACTGGTCATCAGCTACACTCAGACACCATGTTGAGTATTTTACATGTATTATCATAAGAATATTTTTCTCTACAAATGTTTTAAAATAACACCCAGCTTCTCAATTTTTCCCAATTTTAATTTTTGTTCTATAATGAAATAATTCCCCGAAGTCTCCTAAAAAAAAAAAAAGCCAGAATACAGTTGACTGAAAGGACTACACATAATCTGTCTCACCTCAGCTGGTGATGACCTCGGCATCTGCCCAGTTCTAACTCCCTCAGAAATTCTTGAAATTAGGCTAAATTCCAATAAGATAATTACAGGCACAATCCCAGGATCCCAAGTTTACTTACTGCTGGCTGGTCTTCTTTGGCCACACTCTCCTCATATTCTGCTTCCCTTTGCTGCCAAGAGACAGACAGAAATTAATCTGAAGGAAGAAACATGGTCTCTATGCAAAGTGAAATGAGGAGGAGACAGCTAGGAGCTGCTGCTTCAAAGTCTAATCCCTGTGGCCTCGCCTCTGCCCGGCTGCTGAATGGTGGCAGTCGTCGTGGGAATATCCCCCATCTCAGGCGTCCTTGGACTTGCACTGCCTGAGGGGTGACTAAACCAGACAGAGAACTTGGGTGGGGATAGCGTGTCAGACACCCACCAGCGCATTTGTAACCAGGCCCAAGTCCTTACCATTTCCCTCTCCTCCTCAAGAATAAGAGGCTCCCTTGTTCTCTCCCAAAGTCTCAGAGATTTGTCATGGGACGATGACACGACATAGTCTCCATTGGGGCTTACAGCCAAGCACCATATCTCCTGGTGGTGCCCCTGGAGAGAGGAAAAACAAACCCCCAACCGGGAGTCAGAATGTTACTCACAGACTGCTACCTGCTCACATTAGGGGAGCCAGCACCCAGTCTTTGAAGTACTTCAGTCCCAAGCCAGCAAGCAGGCGGGTTACCTCCAGAGTCTGTATGTGCTCAAAGTTGTCCGCGTCCCACTGCTTGATCTTCCGGTCTTTCCCGGCGGTGAAGAAGAGGTGAGACTTGGGGACAAACTGTAGGTACATCACACTGAAAGGCGAGAAGAGTATTCAAATGTCATCCAAGTCCACGTTATTCAGAGTCTTACATACATCAATAGCTTTTGAATAGCTAGTCCTAGAGTGTCTTATACTTTAGAATTTTAAATGTATGACGATCTGAGACACTAAACATAGACACATGCTCAAGGGAAATGGTACAGGTGACTGAAAGGGAGTCTCTGAAAAGACTGCGCCCACCTGTCATCGTGTGCAAAGAGAGACTTGTGGCAGTCCCCGAAGTCCAAACCCCAGATTTTCACATTCCTGTCGGCAGAGCCGGTTGCTATCAGTGCTCCGTCCTATGAGGAAGAGAGGAAACACATCGCTTTACTTGATTATCCGACTCTGTAGAGAAAGACAAGCTACCAGAACATTTAACCCATTCTCTCCAAAACATGAAAATCAATGCCAAGAAAGCAACCCCATTTCTCTACCAAGAGCACCTACTTTGCCTTTATCCGCAAACCTACTTAAAAGCTTGTTAAGCAAAAGCTTCAATGTTTCTGCAAGGCTACAGGGCCGTGTTGTGCCTTGATGGAGATTGTCTATTGACCTGTTAAGTAGGTAGGAAAAAGAACCTCTAATCTGCTACAGAATTTGGGCGAAGAGAGGGAGAGGGAGAGAGAAAGAAAGAACGAGAGAAGTATCTACTAGAATGTTGGGACCTCGCCATGTTCCCTATTACATTTCTCTCTCCTCTTCCTATTTCAATGCCTAGTTCAAATGGCTGTTAACAAGAAAATCGGAAATCTTTTTCAGCACCAACTTGTTCTGTTAACTCGCTCACTCAAGCACAGGCCCACGCCTTTCATACCGACTGGATGTTGTTTTTAAGTATATATCGCCACCCTAATCACAACTAGACATTGCAAAGATAGGATTTTGGTCAAGAGACTAAGTTCACAGAGTGGAAAATACCTGGATATCCACATAAGCTAAGGCCCATCTTCCTTACCTGCTTTCAAAGCAAAGGGGGTGCCTTTTTAAAGTCTTTTATATGTTAGGGTGCTCTATCAATTATAGTATTTTACACAAAATATTATTTGAGGAATCCACAACAGGGAGCTAGTTATGAGGATTAATTTGTGAAAATATTCTGAAAACATTAAAATATCATATATATATATGTATATATATGATACTTTAGTGTTTATATATGTGTGTGTGTATATATATATACTTTAATATATATATATGTATGATTATAATATATATTATTTTGCTTTTGGGTCGGGGGGAGATATACAACAGAATGAAAAAATAAATATTCTAAAATGACCTATCAAGCCAAGAACTAAGAAAATGCTTTAGAAAAATAACTTGTTACTGAGATACTATTTAAATTTTACTTACATAAGAGATGTCCATGCATATAACAGGCAGTTTGTGTCCATACAGTGAGAGAAAAAACTAAACATAAAAAAGAATATAAATAATTCATGTTTGTCTATAAAATACAGGCATAATTTATTACGTTAATCTAAAATATAACTTCAAAATCCCATGCTAACACTGTCTGGGTCACCTTATGTGTTTATTCTCAAAAGCAAACCCCTGCTGGCAGCCGCACCCGTCTCACTTCATACCCAGCATGCCCTTGCCAAGGACAGGGCAGCCCAGTGGAGCGGGAGGCCCGGAAGCCTCCTGCCTCCCTTGCACACAGCAGAGATGGTCTCTGGATCGCTCAGCTGGAGAGACCCTGGGGCACTTACTTCACACCATTCCCAGGTTCAACGCAGTCCCACCAACCCCGCGGGTAGGGCCCAGTAAACTGTATTGTTAAAGCAACACAAAGACCTTGATATAAAGCCAAGTGTGGAATCACTGCCCAGGACACCCAGCTATGCCCTTGATACTACTGGCTAGGACAGGATTTTCTGAACATATGCAATATAACTTGCTTTAAACAAAAGCTATAAACCAGAAGACTCTTTTAAAACTCTTTTGGCTTTCCTAGGGCACCTACAATGTTTGATCCACATACAAGTTTTTAGAAATATGCTCCTGTTGGGCACTCAAGGCCACTTCTTTTTCTTTTTTAAAAATTTATTTTTATTAATTTCAGAGAGGAAGGGAGAAGGAGAGAGATAAACATCAATGATGAGATAAAGTCATTGATTGGTTGCCTCCTGCACGCCTCCCACTGGGGCTCGAGCCTGCAACCCAGACATGTGCCCTGACCGGGAATAGAACCATGACCTCCTGGTTCATAGGTCAACACTCAATCACTGAGCTACACTGGCCAGGCACAAGGCCACTTCTTTACAATCTCCACCCAGGCCAGTCAGAAAGGGAGAAAGGCATGACCACGGTACCTTTAAGGTGTCGACATAGAAAATCTTCACAGTGCAGTCCAGCAAAGACACAGCCAACAGGTTCTGATGGGGTGAGTACCTGACACTCAGAACTTCTTCATCCAGCTGCAGGGTTCGGGTTTGCTTCACAGAAAGCCTAGCATCACAGAAATCATCCAGAAAAAAACATTGAGTACCTTACAAAGGCAGACGAAAATGCCAAAAAACTCTGGAGCTCAACAGAAATACTCAAAAGTCCATTCAGTGAGTCCCCACTTTCAGTCCAAGAAATGGAGGACAATAAAAAATGTCTACTCACCTCTTCTGGGTACTATTTTCATCTTTCACCAACTCAAAGTCCCAGAACTTGACAGACTTATCTGCACCACCTGTCACAAAGCCACGCTGAAAACCAAATGACATCCCAATTAAAAAGAATTTTAGCACAGAAACCTGGATAAGATACCAAAATAGTATAAAGACCATTTGTCTTCAATGGCATGAGATAAGAACTAAATGTGGTTTCTAACTCCCTCAATCTCTTTAGAGGCTGCTGCTTCAGACCGTATTTGAGAATTCCTAGTGACACAAATGACAGATGACAACTAGTGGAAAGTCCTAGTTATACTTCCGTTCGGCATCAGGAGGAAAGACGCAGTAAGCGTTGGGGGCTTGTACTCCACCTGAGAAGGCAACAGTCTAAGGAATCTGCTACTAAGTAGTAAAGCAGTTCCATAGATAAACAGACTGGATCACCTAAGTAAGTTTGTTCACAGTATTCACCTAAGAGCATAAATGTATCCCTACACTATCGCTGCTTAAAATACGTTAAAATTGCTTCCCAATATCAAGACAATTAGCCTCGTCCCATTGCAGAGCTGGTGTAGTGTCCACAACACAGAGGTAGAAACAATTTCAAGCATCTGGTTGGCCAATTCAGAGATTTGTAACAGGAAACAACTTTACAGTGACGCTTACTGTTGCCGTGGTGATAAAGACCACCTAGTTTACAAAGTCATTGCAAAAATAACAATAATCTGCCCTGACCGGTTGGGCTCAGTGGATAGAGCGTCGGCCTGCGGACTCAAGGGTCCCGGGTTCGATTCCCAAGGGCGTGGGCACATCCCCAGTGGAGGATATGCAGGAGGCAGCTGATCGATGTTTCTCTTTCATCGATGTTTCTAACTCTCTATCCCTCTCCCTTCCTCTCTGTGGAAAATCAATAAAATATATTTAAAAAAATAAAAAAATAACAATAATCTGCATAATGGATGTGAAAATATTTTGGAAGAGATAGACCACTGTACAAATGAAAGATGGTGTAACCATTTAAAATTTACATGCTGCTGCTGCATTCTGACTCCAACAGCATTACCCACTCTAAAATCCGGATTCAGTGTTTTCCAAAAATGTCTACATTCAATGAATGAAGGTTCACCACCATTCAGAATATGCAAATGAATGGGCCACAATCTCTTAAGGTATTTTAAAATAATACCTCACAATGTTCTGAGCCACTGCACCTCATGGAGGGTGATGACTCTGAAGGAAGCCCACTGTGAATGACTTGTAAGGGCCAACTTATCTGCTAAAACATTAGACTTAGTCACAGATGAATGGACTAAAAGGGGAGGAGAGCCTACTCTACCCTTTGCACTGCGCTGCCCAAGGAACTGTCCTCGTAAGAAGTATCATAAAGCACTGGCAGAAAACCATGAAGGTAAGGAATGTGATGAAATGTAACCGATGACCGAGAGCAGCTGAACAAGGACTCATTTCACAATGACATGTAGGACATCACACAGGAAATTGAAAGATTAGACTAAACATGCTTTCGTTAAAGAAACCCTGAGAGAAATCTATTAGGCAGCAGTGAAACCTGACAGAAGAAATGGGAGATGCAGCAGAGTCCTGAAGTCCAGATGTGAACATCTGTACGTTACCTGGTCTGGAGAGAGAGACATGGACCACAGAGCGCCGTCATGGGCATCCACGGTCTCCAGCAGCGTCCCCGAGGCCAAGTCATACAGCTGCAGCCGTCCTGTCTGTGGGCGACAGAACGAGCACAGCTCTGAGCAGCACACCCACTACTCCTGCCTGCGCGGGGCAGGAAAGACGTCACCGCCAAGCAGCAACACTGCGGCTGCTTGGAAATGGGCTCCACCCCATGCTCTGTACTCCTACCCAAATCAACGCAATGAAACCCCTGCTGACGTGCGGAGTTAACCCTGGCAGGGTGGCTATTCCTGTAGCACTCCTGCCATTTTCATTGGTTCCCCATCTTCAAAAGGTAAACATCATGGCCACAGGCCAATCAGAATAACCCTAACAGCACATGGCAAACCTGGAATCAGTCCTGTAAGTGGACTACGTCTGTGGAACTGGCTTAACCAACCCTTCCCCTTCTAGCCTTGGTTTCCTCTCTACCCTACACTGATAATCTACCTACCATGCTAGGGTGAGCAATGAACCTAAAAACATTGTAGCAGCTTAGAAAACATCGGCCATGCTTGCTCAGGACCCTGTGTAAGCTACGGCCACAGCGCCAACAGGGACCACACACAGCGGCAAAATCTGCTCTGAGCTTCTGCATGCCCGCTGGGAAGAGCATGAGGTGGAGACTGGAGTCCCAGGGCTGCCTCTTTCCAACTCAGTGACTGTTGGTGAAGTCATCTTTATGGGCCCGTTTTTTAAATCTGTAAAAGCCCACCTTTCTACACTGTTGTGGGGATTCAATGAGATAATGTACATTATCTGCCTAGCACAGAGGCTAGGCTAGGGGTTGTATTTTAGTCATACAGGTAGCCTTGAAAGGCATTTGCAAAATTGTCTCTCAACAGCAAATGGCAGATGAATATTTGTTAGAAGAATGAAAAATGAGGGAGACTTTTAATTGAATTTAATGCTCTTTCCCTGACAAGGACCCCACGATCTCTCCAGCTTATTTGTCACTTTGTGCTGGGCAAAGGATATCCATTGTGTTGCACAGGTTTTCTAATAAAATAATCATGCACACACGGCCCTGGTTTATGAAGATAAAAATGACAAACACTTGCAAAGCACTTTTCAAAACATTACATAGACCTTACTCCATTTATTCTCACTCCTACTCATTATTGCTACTTAAGGTACCAGCTCTTATTAGTAGCATGCTGTGAGCCAGGTTATTTACACCATTTTGCATGAGAAAACCAAGGCTTACAGGGTTAAGTAACTTGCCCAAAGGCCTCATAGCCAGTGAGTGGAAGGGCTGGGTGGGATTCAAACCGAGGTTCATCTGGGGGGAAAGCTGTCAGAAGCAAGCCTCATGATCCCATTACAGAGATAAGGAAACTCTAAGAGAAGTTATGGGACTTGCTCCAAATTACCCATTTCTTAAGGGAGAGATTCTGATTCCAAATCCACATCTGCTCATTCCCACATGGTATCCCCCAATCTGATGAGCAGCTGGGAATGAGGCCTTGGTCAGGTTTTTACTGAAGCTTCTATCTGCCAAGCATGAAGCTAGGTACTTAATGTATTTATCATTAGTCTTCTCAAATCACAATTACATTTGTGCTCAAAAAGATGCACAAAAGCCTGACCACCAAAATGTTAGTGACAGTTATCTCAGGGCGTGACTTTGTTTTCCACATAATTGACATAAGGTTTGATTTCTTAGAAACAAAGCAAAACCCTGAAAACAGGGACAATGCACACCCTCATGTTATCCAGCTCTAACACACTTCCACTAATGCTAAAAAAGAAGCCAGGTTTCTTAAACACCTTTTCGAATACTGAGTAGGATAGACACCAAAATCCAAGAAAAAAATCCCGATTTACCTTTGTTCCAATGACCACCTGCCTATCACCAGGTACAAAGAATGAGCAAAGCGCATATTCGCAGGTCATTGTGCGGATACACTGCAGTGTAGACCTGTGAAAGAGAAGGCGGAACATAAATGTTTGTGAAGAGAACCTGCCTCCCCACCTTACAGGTCAGGGTGTGTGTTCAATGCACACTTAGCCACACAAAGCGATCAACGTGAGAGAGGACAAAGCCCGAAGAACCCTGGCTCAGACCCAGTTGTAGTCAAGGGAGAAAAGCTTGTTTTCATTGCAGGAGCCTCCTCGTCTTGAGGAGCAGAGATTAGACAACAGCAGGCAGAAAAAGCATCTGCTGGCTCAGAAACCCCACCTGCCACTACACAGAAGTGAGCTCAGGATTGCACGTCAAATTAGCTTATTTCTATCTATCCCTATAAGTTCATTTATTGGACCATAAACATCCATTCAACAAATATATATCGCCAAAACCGGTTTGGCTCAGTGGAAAGAGCGTCGGCCTGCGGACTGAAAGGTCCCAGGTTCGATTCCGGTCAAGGGCATATACCTGGGTTGCGGGCACATCCCCAGTAGGGGATGTGCAGGAGGCAGCTGATCGATGTTTCACTCTCATCGATGTTTCTAACTCTCTATCTCTCTCCCTTCCTCTCTGTAAAAAATCAGTAAAATATATTAAAAACAAACAAACAAACAACTAAAACCAAGACTAAAAAATGTTTCTATTTATCCCAAGTTGGTGTTAAGGCTTGAACTGGGAAATTCCCTGAGACATTAACTCCACCAAATTTTGAGACAGAGTGTAGGAGACAATTCTAGGAATTAGTGATTGTGTGTGTATGTTTCATGAGATTCAGCTTGGAGTTCTGTGATTAAAAAATATAATAAGAATCTTTTTTTAAAAGTAGTGTCTTCCTCCCCTTCCCTTAAAATTTGCAGTGGCTGGTGTCAGCCTCAAACAATAGATTATGGAGGAAGTGATGCCAGAATACCTCTGAGTGTTGTTTGTAACAGGTCATGCATCTACTACCTGATTATTTTGGATCACTTTCTCTCTGAATGGTCCCTTTTGAGATACAATTTTTTATGATAAAAATTTCATTCTGGAAGATGTTCAAACTTCAAAGAAAGGCATCTACAGGTGTTTGGTGGCATTCCTTGCTGATCTCAGCCTTTGAGTCATCCCCACTCAGGCATTAGAAATGTGAGTAAAGAAGCTTCCCGATATTCAACTTTTCCCAGCTATTGGTGTGTTTCTATTAGAAACAAGCCATTTCCTCTGTGTTTGGTCCTAATTCCAGATGTAGAGAATGAGTGATCATAATGAAATCATAATGAGCCTTTAAGTCAAGATGATTTATTATATCCAATAAATAATTTGAACACCTAATAATTTGCTCTCAACCCGAACTGAATGGCTGATTGTAACCTATCTATTCTTCTTTTATCAAGATGCATTTATGTGAGCAATTCCAAGTTCTGGATAGAGCTATCATTAATAATTTCATCATAAAGAGAAAAATAGATACTATCAGGAAAAAACCTACCAAATTGGTCGGTCTCCTAAACCACTCCACTTAACACAGTCCCTATAGCTAAGCATAAGAAACATTTTCTAGATCATCTAGTTTGTCAAGGACAACCTAGCTGTACTGGGGCATTTAATAGGGGTAAGTACACCATTGAAGTAAGCAAAACTGATCTTATGGTTATCAAACATGGCAATAATAACTTCTTGTTAATTAAAGTAAAAACAAGAAGGAAGACAAGAATTACTGCTACTCCCAATAGACACAGTGAAAGTTGACAAGACTTACAAGGTAAACTCCAAATAATAGTTTTCACTTTAAAAAATATTTTGTACCCTAACTGGTTTGGCTCAGTGGATAGACTGTTGGCCTGCAGACCAAGAGGTCCCAGGTTCGATTCCAGTCAAGGGCATGTACCTTGGTTGTGGGCATATCCCCAATAGGAGGTGTGCAGGAGGCAGCTGATCGATGTTTCTCTCTCATCGATGTTTCTAACTCTCTATC
>NW_005370187.1:0-3133 GCF_000412655.1 Myotis brandtii | reverse complement strand
ACAAATATATATCAAGTGCCCATTTCATCCATCAAACATTTACTGAGCACCAGGATCTCATAAAGCTTAGCATTCTTTAGGAATGAGACAGATAAATGTTGGTCTACCTGGTACAGGTGGTAGCAGGTGCAATGGAGAAACACAAAGCTGGGGGTGGGGGGCCTGTATGTGTGCAGAGTGCAAGGGTGGGGGAGGGTAGCAGGACTGCCCTTTGATGAGAAGGTGTAGAAAGGGGAAGGTGGTCCCAGGCAGAAAGAACAGGGAGCACAGAAGCCATGACACAGGCATGTTCTTGTGTTGAAGGGAGAACAAAAAAGCCAGTGAGGCTCCAGGGGAGCAGACGGGCAGCAGTGAGAGATGAGGTCTGGAAGGGCTTTGGTTTCAAGTTGGAGTGAGATGGAGCTACTGGAAGTGACATAACTCCCACACAGACTGCCGTGGCTGCTGTGTTGAGAATGGACTATGGGGGGGACCAGTCAGGAAGCTATTTCAACAGTCCAGAGGAGAGATGATGGTGTGAATCGGGTGCAGGCAGGGCAGGTGATGAGGTGGCTGGATTTGGGTACATTTTGAAGGTAAAGAATTAGCTAATGAACTGGACATGGGTTATGAGAGAGAATCAAGAATGTCCGCAAGGATTTGGGGCCAGAACAACTGGAAGGAAATAATTATGTACTAAGATGGGGAAGTCTCTAAGAAGCGGGTGGGAAAATTGTTGAAGAAATGAAGATCACAAGTCTGGTTCGGGATATATAAAAATTTGAGCTTACTAGACATCCAAGTGGTGACACAAACAAAGCATTTGGATAAATGGGCCTGATGGGGAGGGAGAGGCTAAGGCTAGAGATATAACCTTCTGTGTCACCAGCACAGAGAAAGGTGTGACTAGAGGTCACATAGAGTGAGTGGACACAGAAAAGTTCCAAGGACTCCCCTGTGAAGCATTCCAACACGAAAGGTAAGAAGGATCCAGAAAAGACTAACAAAAAACAGCCAGAAGAGAAAGTAATAAAAATCAAAGAAAGTGTTTCAAAGAGAAAGTGATCAATTCAGAGAGAGAGTGTCAAATGCAGCTCACAGGTTGCTGGGTTTAGAAACAAGATCTCTGATGTGGTGACAAGAGCGGTTTTGGCGGCACGGTGGGGGTAAAGCCTCATGGAGACAGATGCAGACAGCACGGAGACGAGCAAGCAGATGGGGAGCTGAACGGAGAGAGGAGCATGAGACAGGGTTATTGCTTCTTTTAAGGTGGGAGATAGTACAGCCCATCTGTATGCTGATGGAATGGCCGATGGAAAGGGAAACTGATGATGCAGGAGGAAATCTGCGAGAAAGGAGATGAGAAACACTCTCACACACAAATGATTAATTTTGTTAGAAGCCCTAACACAGCACTGTGAGGAAGGGCAGAAACCTGGATAAGATGAAGACGTTCTGAGTGTGGCAGGTGTAATGGGGGCATATGAACGTTTTCTAGAAGTTTCCACTTTTCCAGTGAAGTAGGAAGCAAGATCACCAGCTTAAAGGTGCTTGAGAAAAGGTGCGAGTCACCCAGCAAAGTGAGGAGTGAAGCAGTAAAGTGGCATTACTGGACAGCACGAAGAGCCTATCTGAATTTAAGAAGTAGGCAGTATGTTTGTTTCTCTCCAGCATGAAGCTTGTAGCTTTCATACATGGAACAAGTTTGAATTTTTTTTGCATGGAACAAAAAGGCAACTTTTCCTAAACCCCACAGATATACGCTCAAAAAACACTGAAGATACATTTGGATGGAACTGTCTTTAAGGCTTTAAGAAACTAATAACTAACCATGAAGAGCATTAAGAATTATTCAAAGGGAAGAAAACACTGCTGGATAAAGCTACCGAAAGATCATTTCACAAACCTGTTCCAAATCTTAATGGAGTCGGCTGCCGCGGAAAGGACAGCGATATTGTCCGAGCTGAAGGACAAAGTCCGCACGTCACTGCGATGGCCCCCGAGGGTGACCCTGCTCGTCCTCACAGGCTGAGGTGCAGGCGCTGATGGGTTCAGTGAATATAATTCCACCAAGTTGTTCTGCAGCAGGAAGACAGCCTTTAACTCCCCTTGAGGTGAGAGGATCAGGTCAAAGGATCTGCATGTGGAAATATTCATAAACGTCTCAGCTCCCAGTTAACTTTTTCTAGGACAAAGGCTTTGCAGCGTCCTCAATCTATACGAGTGTGAACAAGTGTAAAGAATTTTACATGTAAGAGAACTCTGAGTATTGGATACTAGTTGAGTATAAGCTTTTAAGAAATCTGGGCTTAATCACTGGACCTGGCATATATGTTGTTCTTGTGTATCTTTTGTAAGTGACCTCAAATCCTTTCGGCATAGGAGGAATACATTTTTCTTTTAAATTGGCAGCAGGAAAGAATAGTACTCAAATAGGTAAAAGGTAAAACTAAAATGACATGACGAGTAAGTGTGCCCACTATGAGGGAGCGGGAGCTGAGTGTGACACAGGCATCCCACGATCACTGTCTCCAAATACACAATTTGTACAGGCCGCTCACAAATTGCGTAACCAAGTCAATACAAGGCTGCTGCTCGCTGTTCCTACAACACCGCAGGAACTCCTCAGATACTTCACACACTGCACGCGTACTCACTTGATTTTGGCAGATGTTTTGATGTTTGTCACCCGCTGGATTTCATCTTGCAGGGTCATTTCAACACTGACTTCAAGGTCTTCCTCCTCCCCCTTGCCAGAGCTTAATCTAGAGGGAAACAAACTCATGCTACCACTTTTCCAGCAGCTTTGCTACTAGTTGAGTCAAGTTCTGGCTCTGAGACTCACAGCCTGTGTGACCTTGGGAGAGGCACATAGCCATACAGGATGACTGTGAGAGCTACAAATGTAGTGGATGGAGAAATGCTGTGCATTGCAGCGTCACAAATGTAAAGTATTACTGCATTTAAGGGGTTCTCTCAAAAAATGGGCTCACCCTAGCTGGTTTGGCTCAGTGGACAGAACGTCAGCATGCGGGCTAAAGGGTCTGGGTTCGATTCCTATCAAGGGCACATGCCCAGGTTGCAGGCTTGATCCCCAGTGGGGGGTCGTGTAGGAGACAGCCAATCAATGATTCTCTCTCCCTCTCCTTTCCTC
>NW_005370186.1:0-627 GCF_000412655.1 Myotis brandtii | reverse complement strand
AAAGACACATTTGTAATACCTCAAGTAATAAAAAAAAATAAAAATAAATAAAAAAGTAGGAAGTAGAAGAGTTTAGATTCAAACCCAGACAGTGATTTCAAATATTATTTTTAAAACCCCAGTGTCTAAATCTTTATTCTTCAAGTTTTTACTATGGAAATTTTTAACATATAAAGAGGCTGAAAGTATTTTAGAGGAGGTGCTACCCACCTAGATTTCTAAAATTAACATTATACAATATTGGGGTTATCCCATATTTACTCATTTATTCATTCCTCTGTACATCCAGCAATCCCTATTATTTTTAAACTAGGGGCCAGGTGCACGAAATTCGTGCACTGGGGGGGGGGGTGTCTCTCAGCCCAGCCTGCCCCCTCTCACATACTGGGAGCTCTCAGGGAATGTCCTAGTTACTGCTTAGGCCCACTCCCTGCTCCCCTTGGGGATAGGGCCTAAGCCACAGTCTGGCCTCCCTTTGTGGGAGGTGACCAGGCTGATCAGGGGAAAACACCAGCCCCATCACCCCGCTGCTGCAGCCACTGCCAGTCACTGCAGCCACCAAAGTGTTTTCATCAACACGGATTCCAGTTGCTTCACCATGAAAAAATGACAACTTTCTTTAGGCAT
>NW_005370185.1:0-1390 GCF_000412655.1 Myotis brandtii | reverse complement strand
GGGAGATAAAATAGGTACCCTGAAGAGTGGAAGTGAGCCCTTAAGAAACACATAATAGGTTTGATAGCAGTCCTGAGTACCCACTTGAGAACATGTTAAAAATATATATATTTTTATTGATTTCAGAGAGGAAGGAAGAGGGGGGAGAGAGAGAGAAATATCAATGATGAGAGAGAATCATTGATCAGCTGCCTCCTGCCCGCCCCCTACTGGGGATCAAGTCCACAACCCAGGAATGTGCCCTTGACCAGAATCGAACCTGGAACCCTTCAGTCTGCAGGCCGATGCTCTATCCACTGAGCAACACCAGGTAGGGCTTGAGAACATGAATTTTAAGTAAAATCAGTTTGAATAGTTGTGTTATCTATTCCAGCACTGTTTAAATGCAATAAGGGGAAGACATAGGGCTGGGTTACTCCAAAGTCTGGAGATAAGGAGGCAGGTAAGGGAACTGAGGATCATTTGAGGGGGGAAAAAGTGATGTAAACAAGTAACCTCGGGTTTCCTCTTTTGTGTAATGGGAATGATCATGGACCGTAGCTCAGAAGGTTGTGGTGAAGTCAATGTAAAGCAGGTAAAACACTTTGAACAGCCTGGCACTCAGAAAGTACTCAATAAACAATAAGCATTGCCACTATCACATTAACATGGATTATAAAGTCTCTACTGAACAATGAAGAAAGTAAAGAAACATAGCAACTAATTGTAAGTTTTGGTGAGAACAGAAAATAATTATCTGAAGACTCTGAGCAAATCAGCCAGAGCTGAAACTTTGAATGAATGGAGGGTTTGATGAGAAATGAGTGGTTAAAGCAGTGAGTCAAGGAGTGGTGAAATAACCTACTAACACATGCCTCAGACGAGCAAGGCACTTGCAGAAGGAAGAGGTGGTCGTGTTTGGAAAACCTGGATGTGGGGCCAGGAGGATGCCCACTTCCCCTCCTGGCCCTGAGGAACAGGATCTGAGATAGAAAAGAAAAACAACTTTGATTCTATTTGAAGAGAAGCAGATTCCTCAAGAGACAGTTCAGTTCCAATAAAAACATAGATGTGAAGGGAACAAACAGAGAAAAGACTAAGAAATTAAAGAAGTTCACTGATTACGAATTTAGAGTTCAAAAAGATGTATACTAGTAGCAGGGTTTTAAGAGGACTTTCTTGCTCTTTCTGAGACTGTGAGTTCAGATCAGAAGTACATTGGGGTATGGGGTAAAATGGACTAAGACAGCGAGGATCTCTCTTTTTTGTTGTTGTTATCTTTTAAAATATATTTTTATTAATTTTAGAGAGGAAGGGAGAGGGAAAGAGATACAAACATCAATGATCAGTTGCCTCCTGGATGCCCTACCCCCACCCTGGGGATCTAGCCACAACCCAGGCATTTTACTGG
>NW_005370184.1:0-455 GCF_000412655.1 Myotis brandtii | reverse complement strand
AAAGTTTGTACCTTTTTACCTCTCTCTCTCTCTCTCTAATCAATCAATAAATAAAACATTTTTAAGAAAATGCCACTGGAATTTAGATAGGGATTGCATTGAATCTGTAGATCACTTTGGGTAACATGGACATTTAACAACCTCTCCTCATTTCCCCACAACTCATTCCCTGACAACCTCCATTCTACTTTCTGATCTTGAGCACAACTTTTTTTAAGATCCCACATATAAGAGACACTACACAGTATTTATCTTTCTCCGTCTATATGTCTCACTTATCATAATGTCCTTAAAGTTCATTCATGTTGTCAAAAATGGAAGGATTTTCCGTTTGTGTGAGTGTGTGTGTGTGTGTGTGTGTGTGTGTGTGTGTGTGTATGTGTGCATGCGTGTGTTTTCTTTATGCAGTTATTTAGGTATTTAGGTTGTTTCCATATCTTGGTTAATTGTGAATA
>NW_005370183.1:0-215 GCF_000412655.1 Myotis brandtii | reverse complement strand
TCTATTCTTTAGTTTGCCTTCCTTTTCATGCTGGACCATCATCGAAGTATTGAAGAAAGCAGGAGACCCCTGCTTTTAGTGATTTTTTTACAGAGAGGAAGGGAGAGAGATAGAGAGTTAGAAACATCGATGAGAGAGAAACATCGACAAAATAAAAGTTAACAGAGCTCTTTCCCTACAAGTACTGTACCCCTCTAACAACTTGAAAGCGGGAG
>NW_005370182.1:2622697-2631585 GCF_000412655.1 Myotis brandtii | reverse complement strand
GGGGAAGCTGTGCGTTCACTAATTCAGTCCGTAACCTGGAGGCTGCCAATATTGAAGCAGTCAGTCCTGGGAGGCCGCCATTAACAAGGCAGCCCTTCCTATGGAGTAACACACTCAATCTATCCTCTTTATTCCTGGGACAGAGCCCGTATCCAATTGCCTGATACAGAATAAGGAATCAATATAAATACATGTGCCGCATTCCTTTACTGTATGTTTTCATTTTTTAAATTCAGATATATATTTTCTTACTTAGTTGCCCTGTCAACAGAAACACAGACTTGTAAGATGATTTATTAGCGTAAAGAATTACTCAGTATTCATCAGGCAAAAGAAAGTTAATTGGTCCCTGGAGAAGTTATACCCCAAAGCACTACTCTCACAAGCACAAGATTTTAACCTACTGACTTACTAATGGGAGGGCTTATGATTCCATATCACATCCATAACGTAACATCTTTGTACACTATATCTTGTAGAGCGATGTGGGGCTATTGCTATGGTGATGGGGTAGATTTTAGGAGTACACTAAAATTGGACACAAGAGTATTAGTTTCTCTTGCTCTTCTTGAGAAAATATTAGAACATTTTAAACTTAAAGCAGGACAAATTTTTAAGTAACTGCAGAGCTGAGCTTCTGTAGATTATTATTGCTATTTTAGGGAAATTGGGAAATCAGCGAGGGGTCTCTTCCAATTCCAGAACCATTAAGCAGTTACTACCTTCTGGAATACAAAGAAGAGCACTGAAATGTTAACATTGGAGTAAAATAAACATTCGTTTTCTTCCACAGACATTCAAGGAGTAATAACCCTATTTCAGTGACTACATGTGAATAAGTGCATGATTTATACCATTTATGGCCAAGTGTTTACCTTTTAATGTATGACACAGACAAATTATGACAATATGGCATGTAAGTGCCGTAATACGTGATATGCACCAAGGGCTGGGGGAACAGAGCAAAGGAAGCCACTAGCTGCTTGAAAAAATTGCCATGGGGATTAATTTGTAAATTAAATAGCCATTAAGCTCCTTTAAGTCCCATTCATGTTCTCTCTTGCTTAGCACTCATCGCTGTTGATCATTAATTTCTCTTTCTTAACAAGTACAGTGGTTCTTAAAATCTGAATGAATGAAGACCCCATAGTAATATTTTGCCTAAACCGTTCACTCTCACAGATATCCTGCTATGTTTTAGGCTACTATTCTGCATATTTTCCTTCACAGTCTATAAGATATACCGTGTGAGTGAGTGTGTGTGTGTGTGTGTGTGTGTGTGTGTGTGTGTGTGTATATGTTTTTTTTTTTTTTGAAGTTACATTGGTGAATAAAATTATATAGGTTTCAAATACACAACTTTATAATACATCATCTGTATGTTGTATTGTGTGTTCACCACCCCAATCACCCTTTTCCCTTCTTCTGCCTACCCTCACCCCCTTTCTCTGGTAATCACCATACTATTATCTGCAGATATGAGTTGTCTGTATCAAATACCACATGATTTCACATATACATAGAATCTAATGAACAAAATATACAAACAAGCAAAATAGAAACAGACTTATAGATGAGGAGCTCAGGCTATTCTTTAAACTCCTTCAAGTTAGGCATGCCCCAAACTTCTGTCCTTGGATTTCTTTTTACTCCATATTTGTACTTGATCATCTCTTGGATACTTATGTCCTCAATTCTCCCAAATATCTCACTCCATCCCTCTATGTAGTTACCAGGTAATCCTTAATCTGTCTCAGAATATGTTTTATATAGTTTATTCTCTTTTGGTGGTATAACACAACACAATGACACTGAGGCAGACTTTTTTATTATGTAGTAGAGGCCCAGTGCATGGATTCATGCACCAGTGGGGTCACTTGGCCTGGCCTGTGGGGATTGGGCCGAAACTGGCTCTCTGACATCCCCTGAGGGGTCCTGGATTGCGAGAGGGCAGTTCTTGGGTGACACACCCCGGAATCAGGCTCCCTCCTCTCTGGTTCCGGGTTTGTCACCGAGAATCGCAGCTGCCAAGTCCCCGCAGCTCAGCAGCTTCTGCATTGAGCATCTGCCCCGTGGTGGTCAGTGCACATCATAGCTACCTGTCAGATAATTGGATGGTCAGCCAGTCACTTAGGCTTTTATATATAGAGATAGTTCTACAGGAGAGAAGGCTGCCAGGCAGGGCCACACAGGCACCAGCTGGGGGCAGAGTCTCCAGCAAACTGGAGTTGCAGGAGGCAGTTTATGAATGGCAAGAAGGGAGGGATTAGCTAGGTTTCATAGGCTCCCTGTGGATTGGGCTCAGGCACGGTGGCATCTCTAGTTGTCTGACCTGGCACTAGGGTGATTAGGGCAGATGCATAGTGGCAGAGTATGAGAAGCTGATAATGGAAGTGGTTGAGGAGGAGTCTCAATCAGCTTCTCAAGAAGGGGAACTTGATCACTCTCTAACTAGGGCCTCAAAACGGTGAGAGGAAGGCTTAGGAGACAGTGAAGTCAACAAGATAGCAGAGTAGGAGGTCCTAGCCCCCCACCAATAGATGAAAGCAGGCTTTCAGATTCAATGATTACTCTACTATTCTGCCCCTAAAATATAAAGTTTGAGTAACCAGAAGACTACAGTGCAATGTTCAAATACAGAAAGGTTGAGAAGATATCACCAATCCCTTTGACGAAAGGCTTGCCTGAAAATAAATGGCTAGCTCTAAGAACCTGTAAGTGGCAAAAGCCAAACTAAAAGCCTAGTCTCATTCTATCATTTCATGGTGCCTCTTCTCATCTTAATGTGTAGTTACTAAACATAATATAGTAACAGTAACCAATAGTAGATTTCACTATATATAAAGAATTCAATGTCAAATTAAATTTGAAATAACTCAAAGAAACCCAAGTAAAGTTTTGGGGTTTTTTGGCCAACTATTTCATCACAAAACAGACCATGTGCTGAACTAAAATAGTCACCATGTTATTTCTAGATCTACCAGTTAGAACCATAGAACGTACATGTATCTAATCAATCTCCTATATGATGGGCCCTCAATTTTTGTAAATAAGTATCATATTGCTGGCAATTTTTTTCTCCTTATAGTAAATGTCCCCTATTTCTTTAATTGCTTTTTATTCTATCACCCCTTTATTTATTCTCTGAATGCATTAAAGCCAATTAATATCCTTGAAGATATCGAGCAGAGTTAAATGTAATATAGTTATGGTCAGACTTGAGAGAAAAATAGAACAGATCTATGTGGGACTCATTCTAGACAACATATGTACACCAGAAAAACAAATTTATATTTGCCATATAGCAACCACATCACACTAGGGATATGCAAAGCAATTAATTTAACCAAAATTCTAAGCCTTTTTTATATTATTTCTACTCCATAGTTGTAAACAAGAGAGGTATCAAGAATCTAAAATAATTATGAACTTTGAATGATGACTGATTCTTCATATTTTTAATAGTTGCTATTATTGTTTTATTCTAGGATTTTAATTATGATTTTCTCAAACTGCAAATTTTTAAAGGTTTCATGTCAAACTGAGCAGGTCTTGAATTTTTTAAAAGATTAAATAAATGCTTGCTTATAGTACAGGTAGTTAAAATTATATTGGAATTTGTTAAATCAGACATAAAATTTGCATTATATAAATATATATTTAAAACATATGCATCCATAATTTGCATGCCTATAGTGAGTTTTAAATAATAAAACTAGATTATGTATTGTTAAGTATTCCATTATTGAGAGTTGAATTAATGATTTCACATTAAAGTTTTAGGAGAAATCAATGAATGTACAATATCCCTTAAGAAATACTTTTATTACATATTTTTATCATGAATTTGTCATATGCAACTATGCATTATAATTTATCTGAATTTACAATTTATAAGCTATCTGCTCTAAATATCCATTAACATTCATGACATGAATCAAAACTAAATATATAGAAAAGGTGGTTAAATACTACACATTGATAAAATGGATACATTTTTATTATAAATAAATTATTCAGTTTCAGCTTTCTGGCAAAATAAGAGCCTCTTATCATGGGCTATTTTTTTTTTACTTTATTTTTATTGTTGACACTATTACAGTTAAATGCACTATTAAAATCAAATATCCCATGTAATATACTCATTCTGGCATATGGCATTGCTCAAGTTTTTTTCAATTTCATATATATTTCCCTATGGAAATGTTCTAATATAGCCTTCTAGAAACAAAGAAATAGAGCCCTGGCCCAGTGGCTCAGTTGGCAGATCAGTAAGGTTGTGGGTTCAATTCCCGGTCAGGTCACATCCCTAGGTTTTGGGTTTGATTCCCAGTAGAGGCTCATGTTGGAGGCAACCTATCAATATTTCTCTCTCACATGCATGTTTCTCTCTCTCTTCCTTTCTCTCTCTCTAAAATCAATAAAAACACATCCTTGGGTAAGGATTAAAAAATAAGAAAAAGGCCCTGACTGGTTTGGCTCAGTGGATAGAGCATCGGCCTGTGGACTGAAGGGTCCTGGGTTCGATTCCAGCCAAGGGCATGTACCTTGGTTTCGGGAACATTCCCAGTGGGGAGCGTGCAGGAGACAGCTGATTGATGTTTCTCTCTCATCAATGTTTCTAACTCTCTATCCCTCTCCCTTCCTCTCTGTGAAGACTCAATAAAATATATTTTTTAAAAATATTCAAAATAGAATTTTTAATTTCTGCCCTTGAATATGTTCTTTCCTTAGTCTTCCTCTCAGTAAATGACACAATCATTCAAACCATTGAACAAGCCAAAGATCTACTCATTCTCAATTCTGTCTTTCCCTCACATCTAACCCATGAGCAAATCTTGTAAGTTTTCCAAATGTATATATATTCTACATCTGCCTGCTTCTCACTTTTTCATTGCTTTTTTCCTAGTACTAGTCACTCTAACCTCAAACTTGAAACTACAGAAATAGCTTTCTTTTGTCTACTCCTGCATCTAATTCATTTTCTACATGGCAACAAGAGAGGTCATCTTTTCAGGCTTAATCTTTGAAAGGCTGCTCATTACATTTATAATAAAACTCAGAATGTATCCTGTCTGGCAAAGCTCTCAAGAGCAGGCACCTTACACTTCTTGTTTGATATGCCTCTCTGTCCCCCACTCGGCATTTATTAGTTACCTTGGTTGCCTTCTGTTCCTTGAACACAGGGAAATGTTTACAACCTTAGGGCCCTCTCACAGTTCTTCTGACCTGGTATATACATCTCTCAGATCTTTGCTGTCTTGTCATTCACGTCTTATCATTACGTAAGAGAGGTTACCTGTCCACCCAATGTGGAGCACAGTCTACTCCTGACACTCTATCAAATTAAATTATTTCCTTCTTAGAAATATTCATTATCTGACTATATCATGCTTATTTTATTTATTAGGTCATTTCTGAGATCACTCCATCCTCTCCTGTATTCACACAAATATACATTAGAACATAAACCTCATAAGAAGCAAGGACTCTGTACTTTTCACTAACGTCTTCCAACTTTATGGAAAAAGAATCCTTGAACAGATAGTGCATTGACAATAAATATTTGTTGAATGAATGAAAGACTAAATGAATAAATGCCAAAGGCTTTTATTATATCCTGTTTATGGTGATTGGAAAAAATATATTTTACTGAGAAAGCCTTTATGAAACAAAATTTAATAAGATATGAAGAGGCAATACTAATAAATTTAAATATTTTACACCAATTTAAATATGGTAGAGCAAATGCATGAAATGGATGACGTTTCAAATATTAAAATAATAGGGAAGAAAGATTCTGATAAAGGGTGCAATGCAGAAGGCAATGATTATAAGCATCACAGCAGGATTAGATATTGAGAAAAATAAGTTATAAGAGGTTTAGAATATAAATATAAGGTAATTAGAATATCTGTATATTTAAAATAAAAACAGGTAAACTATATGGTTTAAAAAATGGGAAACAAATAATGATTAAATCAGCATAGAACGGGCAAATTAAATGCACCAAAAACAATATTATGGTCCTGAGCCTCCTGGATCTGTGGTTTGGTGTCTGCTTTTTGTTTTAAAAAATTCTTAGCCATTCTTTTTTCAGATGTTTCTTCTGCTCTGTTCTCTTTTATCCTTCTGGTATTCCATCATGTTTACTCTGTACCTTTTGAAATTGTCCCATAATTCTTTGATGTTCTCTTCTTGATTTTTGTTTCGTTTTTAATTGTTTTTTTTTTGTTTTTGCATTTCAGCTTGAGATATTTCTATTAATATATCTTCAAGCTCAAAGATTCTTTACTGTTACACTGTTTTTTACTTCTAGTATTTGCTTTTGATTCATTCTCAGAGTTTTCTTGATGAATTCATTTGGTAATTATAATATTTTCATGGATTATTTAGAATTTTTCATTTCATCTGCAAATCATTTTACATCTTTGTTTCTGATTTGGATATTTTTTATTTGGCTAGAACTGTTAAAAATGGGCATCGTTGATTTTTTTCTGTTTGGGGGAAGAAAGCTTTCAGTCTTTCACTACTGAATGTGATGTTAGGTGTGGAATATTCATAAATGTCCTTTTTCACTTTGAGGAAGTTCCCTTCTATTCCCAGTTTGTCAAATGTTTTTATCAGAAAAAGGTTGGATTTTGTTAAATGCTTTTTTGTACCAAATAAGAAGATCGTGGGTTGTTTTTTGTGTGTGTGTTGTTTGTTTTTTTACCTTCACCATATTAATGTGTGTTTTATATTTATTTTCATATGTTGAACCACCCCTGCATTCCTGTGATAGATTCCATTTGGTTATGAAGTATAATTCTTTAATATATAGCTTTATTTCATTTGCAAATATTTTGCTAAAGATTTTTGCTTATGTTCATAAGATTAGTCTGTAGTTTTCTTTTCCTGTAATATGTTGGCTGGCTTTGTATCAGGACAATGCTGCCCTTAAGAAATGATTGAGAAGTATTCTCTCCTATTGTGTTTTTTGGAATAGTTTGAGAAGGTTTATTATTAACTCTTTAAATGATTGCTAGAATTCACCAGTGAAGCTACCAGGTTCTGGGATTTTCTTTGTTGGAAGAATTCAAAATCTTAAACTCTAAAAAGAACTTTTGAAGCAGGAATTTTGGGGGAACATAGGCAGGCTTAGGGATTTTTTAGAATTGGGGTCCATGGAAAAGTGCAGGGCTGCAGACTGGGAGAAGGTCCATTTCCATAACACAAGGAAGCCAGGTGCAGGTATATTTCCATAGGACAAGGGAACTGGAAGTAGCCAAGAAAGGTCTATCTTTACAAAATAAAGAGAAGGAAGCCCTTCATTCAGATAGAAAAGAAGAAAGCCCAGAAGGAATAGAACCATGAGGGAGGAGAGCCTCACATGTCCCATGAGAGGTTTGACCTTTGAGCTCAGGGGTTGCTATTGTGACCAACTCGAAGGGGAATATTGACCAAGCAGAGGGGATATCAGGACACAGGAACTGCAGCCTTTATAAGCTGTAGAGAAAAGGGACTCAGTGGGACCCTTTCCCCCTCGCTACGTGGGAGTTCATTCTGTGGGACTCTTCCCCCTCCCTACGTGGGAGTCTGTACATGTTCTTCAATAAATCTCCACCTTTGCTATACCACTTTCTGTCCGTGGATTCATTCTTTGATTCCGGCGGACAAAGAATCCGGGTTACAGTACAAAAATTCGGTATCACTTTCAGTACAAATTTTTCTATCTAGATAATTAGGAAAAGTATGATAGCCAATATGTTGAAGTAGATGATTAAGGTAGAACTTGGAAATATTAACAAAATAAGATGCTCATCACTTTTTTCACATTTGTATTTTTTGTGTGAATAAATTCATTCTCGGTGGGGAAAAAAATAGTTTTGGATGCCAAGTAGAATGAGAACATTAAAATAATTTATTGCAAATTAAATTAACAAAATAGAAATGATAAAAAATAGTACATGCAGAAAGCACCATACACTGGCTGGTGAATAAAAAAAAATAGCCAAACATTATTATTTTAATTACCATATATTGTGACATTCTACCACATTATCAAGTATAAATATATTTTAAAAATTAAACCTATATTTGCAGAGTTTTGTGTTAAGACAGGCGTAAAAGGCAGCCCCTGTTTACCCATGTTCTGGTTTGCCTTTGTGCTTCCTCACAATGATCAACAGCTCATTGGGGACAGGCTCTCATAAATTTTAATCTCTCTTTGAAGTGTTTCAGGAATGTAGTTCAATAGGAACATTGTCCCTCTTTGTCTCCTATGAACAAAACTAGTTTTTGGTTTGGTTTTGCCTGGAGTTAGTGACCTTTACAATTGAGTGGTTCTGGCATTTTGTCAATTTTAAGGAACAGTTTGCGTGGATACAACAATGGATATTTTGCTATCATTTCATTTCTATGAGAAATGCAAGTAGCTTGAGAATATTTTAAATATATTTGAAATAAATGTCCTAAACAAAGTAAAATGAAACTAAATCTGAGGACTTACAGATGAATGCATTTATTCACACATACATATGTGAATATACACCCTATCTTCTGGTTTCCCTCTGCTCTTCCTGCAAATAATGAAAATTATATTTTCTAGAATTACTTTTTGAAAGCATAGTAAGTCATTGAGAAGAATTACTTTTAGAAGCTATTGCAATAGTGTTCTGTCCCAAATAGCTTCTATTTCTTATATATTTAAGGCCCGTCACCGATGTCGAGGTGGGGGGGGTTCCCATGTAGGTGCTGCTCCTAAGCGGGACACGCACAGGTGGTCTGGACCATCCGCCTGAGGCTTGTGCCAATATCTGGTCCGAAGACACTTTCACGGAGACAGCACCGAGATCTGAGCCGAGCCGGAGAAATTACACACAAACAGGTTAGATGCAAGCACACAG
>NW_005370182.1:2621883-2622608 GCF_000412655.1 Myotis brandtii | reverse complement strand
GGCGCCGTTGGCTGCTGGCTCCTTCGTCGATCAACAGTTAGAGTTCGTTCTGGGAACCGAGACGTGAGCACACACAGGTCCTCACGCTCTGGCGACAGGAGAGCTGTGCGCTGCTGGGTCGATCAGACTGTCTGGTTATATACCCCTCTGTAGGCGTGGTCTTCGTTGGTGTGTGTGTTATCAGCGGCTGCCATATGTGGATCCACCCGGGGTCTGCTAATCTATGGGCTCGTACAGGCTTTGGGCGTTCCCATCAGATAGGTTGTTTACCAGTACTAGTTGGGTTACAAGGGTGCATTCTTGGGTCTCACACAGTATTCCTATATCTAACATTAGGTACTATAATAATTGCTATAACAGTCCACACAGGGTTACATGCTTTAAGTCTTACATTCTAAGGTCCTAACATTAAGTACCATAATGATTGCTATAACAGTTCTCAGATTATCAAAGGGGACCACTATGCTGCTAGGTGTGACAAAAGGAAAATTGCTTTTGTTCTTAAGAAAAACAGGAGAAAAACATTAATTAAAACATTAATTAAACTTATGTTATAGTAATAAGTTTAGTTAGTATAAGATAGTATAATCAAATTTCATTTCTTTATTAGAGTGAATTTTAAACTTTACTTAGAAGTGAAACTTAACTTGTGTGTGTGTGTGTGAGTGTGTGTGTGTGTGTGTGTGTGTGTGTGAGACCCTGATAAGTAACTTGTAACGCCCTGC
>NW_005370182.1:2619681-2621536 GCF_000412655.1 Myotis brandtii | reverse complement strand
CAGGGCGGCACCCGTGTATGGCACCCGATAGGAGACACTGAAGACGCCCAGCTTCAAGGATTTAAGGAGAGCAAATCTGCTGCGGTTCAGACGTTTGTCTGCCCTCCACAGACAACCGTTCTCCTCCCCCCTGGAACTGCCAAACTGCGAAACTGCCATTCTTGCTCTGCCTTGAGCCCAGACTGTTAAGAGGCCTCTCTTCGAGTCAAGAGACCGAGCTCCTTGCCGCAGCGTATTTTGACGACCTCCGTGTGTCTCCTCTGTCAGCGAGTGTCTCCGGGTGGCCTGCCAAGGACTGAAACCCATCAGCTCTCTGGTAAATAAACCTGTGTGATTTATTGCATTGTTTATCTCCTGTGTGTCTCTCTCTCTCCTTAGTTTTTGGTTAAGCTCGGCCATATTAATTAATAGTAAGTACCCTTTGACGTTTGTATTGGTATATCCAAATGAAACGCTCTGGGTCACCTGTGCATACGTTCCTATAGATAATTGGAACAACTTAAATAAAAATTAAGTTTTTCTATCAAATTAGCCAGATAGTACGTCAAGTATCCAGTGGCTACTATAATGAACCATACAGTTATAAACCACTGACCATCAATGGGTGCTGTGCTGTGTATACATATTTGAATAAGGATATGGTCCCTAATGGTAACTCCCTTTTGCATTAAGTTTATAATCTAGATACTGGCCATGGGTTAGAACTTGGTCACAGTTAAATGCAAGGGTGTTCGGGAAATTTAACTTTATTCTGGTGAGCCATTCAGCCATGTGTCCAGATAAAGATGGATGTTTCTATTACAAATAAAAATAGAGTGAATATTAAAGGACAATTAGCAATTTCTGCCACAGCATACCCCTTGAGCCACCAAAATGTCCATGTATACCAGCGGTTCTCAACCTATGGGTCGCGACCCCTTTGGCGGTTGAAAGACCCTTTCACAGGGGTCACCTAAGACCATCCTGCATATCAGATATTTACATTACGATTCATAACAGTAGCAACATTACAGTTATGAAGTAGCAACGAAAATAATTTTATGGTTGGGTCACAACATGAGGAACTGTATTTAAAGGGCCAGAAGGTTGAGAACCACTGAATACCATCTCCCATACAGAGCTACATCTTGTTACTGTGTTTAGCTCAAAGTTAAAAGTTTAAGGGTCTTAGGGCACCATGCAGTCCTTTCAAAGGGCCCAGATGTGGCTCTTCATAGGCCATCCGCCTACAAACTAAACCTGTACCTTAAAAAGCAACTTACCATGCATCATATTCTGTGGAGACTCAAGGACTAAGCCAGAGCCAAGCAATAAGTGCTAAGGAGCATGAAGGGAAGACTGAAGTGTGTTTCTGCTTTCCAAGCTCAAAATGTCATTGCTGTTTTTGTCACTTCTGTTCTATTTGTCCTTGACATTTCATGCCTTTTAAAAATCTCTTTATTTACAATTTTGCGGAGTTTCAGGAAAGAGTAGAAGTAATCACCTGTGTCCAATCCTACATGTTGAAACCAGTTTGTATTACATTCAGAGAAATTACTTATGGAAAGAAAATAAACCCACAAGAAGATAAATATTACCTGACGGTAGAATTTTACATTGACCATTATTTTCCAACTCTTTCTCTGTCAAATTGAACTACAAAATATAGGCATGTACAAGAATAAATTTAAACAGAGGATCAAAACAATACCCCATTCAAAAACAGATGAGGAATCCAATGTATCTAAAAGAAGCCATGCAGTATCTGTTCTGATATCCTCTTTCTGGCAAAACTGAGGAGGAAACTGGCCTTGCAAGGCCTGTTTGTTCAGGCCATAAAAACTGAACAATGCACTGCCAGAGGGGGGGGAGGGGG
>NW_005370182.1:2618486-2619581 GCF_000412655.1 Myotis brandtii | reverse complement strand
GCACTCCAAGGGGGGGGGGGGGGGGGATGGGGGGGGTGTAGGGGTTGAGCGGGGGAAGGGAAGGTTGTTATTGCTGGCCCCAGGACAGATCATCTGATATGACCTGGGAACCCCCAACACCTGGGGGCCTTCCTGTAAGCCCACAAGGGGGTGGAACCATATCTGCAATACAAAGACCCCAGAAGATTATAAAAAGCAAAGCCTCTGTATGTTACTTCACTCTGATTTGGAAATTACTCCTGGAGTCCACTAGTCACTAGTGTTAATAAATGGGTCCCTCCCTTTCTCTAGGAAGCGTGCTTGGCATTTCTTTGCTCTTCTGTAGCAAAACTAGAAACAAAGTCACTTATAGCAGAGCTTAGTAATTTGCATATTGAATAATCAAAAATATTACTGAGGAAAGCAGTAGAATTATGTTAAAATTTTATTTCTCTAAACTAGTAATTAATACATGAGAAAATAAATTATCAGGAATGGAAGGAAGTGCATGAAAGTAAATGTGACTTCTTGTAAACTTTAGACAACTGCTGGAAGCTAATTCCAGCAGGGCATAATAAAATGCAAAAAGTTCATCAAAAGGTTGATGAATCTTGAAGCTTCAGCAGGGCTGAACATCTGCATATATTATTGCCTGCTGCCTGACAGCCAAAGGCAGTTCCCCAAACCTGACAATGCCTACTGTATACCAAACCTTACCTTTGATATGTATATCTGCTTTGCTTTAGGGCAATTTGTGTTAATAAAAAGCTAGGGGTCCAGAAATTCAGAGAACTTGGTTACTGAAGCTAGGGCTCCTCTGGCTCCCCAAAATGCCTTCCAGATTTATATTTCATGTCTAGTCTCTTTATTAATTTACTCACAGCCCTTCTCCAGATTCCTGAACCCGTCTAGATGCAGGGAAAGACCCCCAGCAGACAACCCACACATTAAGAAACATAAAAATGGATTTTTAAAAAAATATATTTTATTGATTTTTTACAGAGAGAAAGGGAGAGGGATAGAGAGTTAGAAACATCAATGAGAAACATCGATCAGCTGCCTCCTGCACACCCCCTACTGGGGATGTGCCCGCAACCAAGGTACATGCCCTTGATC
>NW_005370182.1:2602848-2618472 GCF_000412655.1 Myotis brandtii | reverse complement strand
GAGAAAAACTGGTTAGGGCTAAAAATAGATTTTCTAGAGACATAGAAGCATGGAACACACTATCATATCTCAGAGGGAAGGCAGGGGTGGGAGGGTGGGTGGGAAGAGATTAACCAAAGAACTTACATGCGTAACCCATGCACACAGACAATAGTGTGGTGAAGGTTTGGGGTGGGGGGTAAGGGAGGAGCTAGAAGGGGTTCATGGTGGGGGGGAGACGATCTCTATAATACTTTCAACAACAAAACAATTTTTAAATGTGTTTTTTGAAGGGTATGCAAGAAATATTTCAGTGATATAAATGATATTTATTGGACAGATTGAAATTCATTTTTTAAACTGATTTGAGAAAGAGAGAGAGAGAGAGAGAGAGAGAGAGAGAGAGAGATGCTGATTTGTTATTCCACTTAGTTGTGCATTTGTGCATTCTTCGGTTGCGCTGACTGGAGATTGAAACCAAAACTTGGTGCATTGGGATGATGCTCTAACCAACTGAACTACCTGACCAGGGCCATATGTTTTGTCCTAAGTGATCATTTCCAAGTATAAAGACTTTCTTTTAAAAAAATTTTGTAATTTTATTGGAACAAAATAATTTTGTTTGGATTCTTAGGCTTCTTTTGTGTTGAGAAAAAATTGAAGTGAGCAGTTTGTTTTTCACGTCAAAACTCGTGAGCTTAGATGAAGCACTGCTGTTTGCAATACAGGGAACATCTATTCTGGTACAGCCTTCTCGTGGGTCAGCTGGTTGTCCGTCAGATTATCCCTTTGACCTTACCCGGAGCCTCAACAGAATCAGCAGTAACTTTGTTCTGCAAAGGGAACTGCGAGCCAAATAAAAGTCGGTTTCCAAATCCACTTGTTCAGCACAGATACAATTTATGTTTTTTCCTTTTGCTTAGCAAGCTGTTGTGCTACAAATTTCATCTTCAGAATTTTGGTGGTAATGAAACATTGCTGGAATTTAGGATGAGCCAAGCATGCATAAAAATGAGAAAACAGAAACTTGTCTTTCTTGGCCCACTGAGGCACTTTCTTTTTAAATCTGGTTAAAATATGTATGACTTTCCTGAGCTTTTTGGCATGATTCATCAGTAATAACTATCAGTAAAGATTTTATTTTCAATTAGTAAACATTGAACTGCCAAGGAACTAGACATTATGATATCTCTTTGACATTTTAGAAGATTTTACAAAACAAGAATGTATAACTGTCTATATTTATATTACACTACATTAAATTGTAGGCTTATACCCGTATACCCATATGGTAAAAGATGGATTTTTAGATCATTATATCAGGCAAATAGTAGATGCTCAGTAAGTGTTCTTTTATTTTTATTGCTCTTTTAGTTTTCCAGTCAATCTATAAGGAAATATGAACTATTTCCAGTATAATATCAATATTTCTAGATTTTAAAGGATATAGAGAAATATTTCCTGAATGAAAATAACATCACAAAGAATGAATTGCTTCCTATTTGTTGCAATTCATCAATCAATATATTAACTTCAAAAAAAAAGGGTGGGGAAAAATCATAGTCAATAACACAAAACTACAAAAACCTTCTAGAGAAAACTGTGTAAAGAAACTCTAAATTGTTAAATTTGTTGATTTGGTTATTTCAAAAGACACTAATTATTCTTATTACAATAATAACTTTAACCAAAAGTTTAATCTATTACCTAGAAAATACATGAAAGCAATGATTTACATATTTTAAAACATTCTCCTAAATACTTTGCAATTTTACATAGATATAAAGCTCTTTCTCTTTTAAAGAATAAAAACAATACAATAAAAACAAAGTTCTAAGGGAAATGTGTACATTAAATTTGAACACTAACACTGGATGATAAACATACAGGACTTATTTCTTCAAGGGCAGCTTTCACAGAAAGATTTTGCAAGTTCATAACGCTCTGTAAGCTTCTTAAGCTTTTAGAAGTTCTGAGGCAGTGTTTTCAGCAAAATGTTTGCTCAAAGAGAATTAATGCCACTGGCTTTTATATAATGCCCTGCCTGTTCAAAAGACCATGGAATAGCTCTCTGTATAATCTGTCAAAATATGATGAAATACTTTATATTTCACCAAGTCAAGAGTCACACTGGCCCTTCTCTATTATGTTCACAGCATGACAAAAATACATAACAGCCAGATGAGAAGCAAGGATGTGGGGAAAGGGAGCATGAATATACTGATAGTTAGAGTGTATATTCATAAAGCTCTTGAAAGGCACTTTTGCAGTACCTAACTGATTTTAAAACTGCACATTTGGGAGGGAAATTCCTCATCTGGAAATCTAACCAACAGAAAGACAAGTTCACAAAGGCTCTGAAAGAACATTCATTATAGATCTGTTTGTAATTGCTGCAAATGACCAAACTGTTGTTCGAGAGATGGATAATTACATGATATATGGTACATCTACATTGTGTGATGCTATGGATCCATTAAGAAAAATTAGGTGGGCCTATATGCGCAGACATGGAAACATCACCAAAACTTAGTTATTGAAATACAAAAGTTGCCAAAAAGTGAATATACCATGATCTCATGTAGGTGAAAAAAATTTACATAAGTTTTCTGTTTACATGTAAATGTACATAAATGCAAAGCAAAACAATACACACCAAACTCTTAAAGAGTGATAATCAATAAGGAGGAAAACAGGCCTGTGGAGAGAAAACTTGCACAATTTACTCTTTATATTGAAGCATCCATCTTGTATAAAAACTGCTGTTTGAAATTTTAACCCTGCTATTTCTGGCTTCTGTAAATGCTTGCTGGCTTAAATAATAAGGAAAATAAGACTACTCCCATTTCAGAGAGGCCATTAAGCCTTCCCCAGAGGAAGTTATCAGTGCTGGCACCAGGCCAAGCCTTTGGTTGAGGTCTCAAAGCCCCAGCACATAGGGGCTCTTTAAGAACTTGCAAAGGGGACCGGAAAACCCACTATTTGGAAGAAAAAGAGGGTAAAAAGGCAAAAATACAGGAAACTTCCTGTGTGACTTTGCCCAGAATTCTAGAGATATTTTTCTCTGGGCCCGCGCGTAATAATAATAATAAATGTAACTCCATCTCTATAAGCGTTGCTTGGTTCTTCTCCGGTCTTTTGTAACAATATGTGTGCACTTTGAATCTTTTATAGTGAGAATAGATGCATATATTACTTGCATAATAAGCAGGGACTATAAATCAAAGCCAAATACAAATAATATTTGAATTTTCCCTGGTTTTTATAATATTGCCATAAGCACTAATAAGAAGAAACTACCACGTATTGTCAGGGGTGTCGTAGACACACAACTAGGCACTACATATGTTTTATTTATAAAACCAACAATAGGCTGGATCTCTACTAGCTAATTCCCACTGAATAATTGAAAATAACTTATTTTCTCTAGGTATTTCTGCTTTTCTGCCTGCTACTTATTCATTCAATTGAAACTAAGAACAGCCAAGATTATATGTGTGTGGCATGTGTATAATATCTTATTAATATATGTGTATATTCAACTCCTAAATGTTATATATACATGACATGTTGACAGATTTAATGCCTATATATTGAAGCATCGTACCTATCTTCCAAGGTAGGTGTTCTAATCACCTTCACTCCTCCCTTTAAACTAGTAATAATATACTCATCAGCAGTCAGAATATATATTTTTTAGTATATGTAATACAGATCATTTAGGAAAACATTCATGCTGAAAGGATTACCTAAAACCGGTTATTTTTCTTTTCCCCACAAACCTCTTTGAACACGCACAGTGTAAATAATGTAGTTGTCACCTCCTGACAGACGTATTACACTCCTGACCACCTCTTTTCAGTATCTAAAACCCTGGAACATTTTCTTCCTGTTATGATCTAATTGGACAGCTTGAACCCAGTCATTACATACACAGTAATAATGGAAAAATAATATTCTTGTTCCATCCACACTCCTTTACCTTCAAACTAAAATCAGTGGTGTTGTGTGAGGCATCTTGGAATTAATTTCCGGGGTTGCATTTGGATTCTGCTTGAAGATGCACCCTGCCTTTGGCTCAATTATATCAATATTCTGTTCAGCTCCAGTTTTATCACTAATGTCTTTATGAGATACTTAGAGAGAAGTGGAAAGGCAAATTTACCAATAAGAAGCAACAAAAGCATGCTCATGGTAAGGAGGTTGCTTAGGTTTGCACCCACTTTGCTCTTCTATCATAAAATGCTCTATTTAATCCACAACCTAAGAAAAGCCTTTAAACAGTACCATTTCATGCTCATACAGAAGACAATTCTAACTTACAATAATTTGAATGAGATGTTCTGCACACTAGGCTGAATACCTACTAGCTAATTCCCACTGGAGAAGTGAAAATAGCTTGTTTTCTCTAGGTAATTCTGCCTGCTAATTATCCATTCAATTCAAATTAAGAGCAGTCAAGACCTATATAAAAAGAGGTCACTCAAAGTAACTTGCTTCCCTAAAATGGTACTAAAACTTCTCTTCCTCAACATATAAGATTAGAGTTTTCTTCATACACACATTTGGTTAGAGTCAACAGATAATTATAGGACACATGAGCAAATCACATTTTGATAAAATGTAATATTCACTACAATATGGTCAAATTAAAAATTTAACAATTCAAAGGTAATTGTTACTAGCAACTGCCTCAACCATGCATTGAATGTTTATATTATAGCATGTGCCAGTGTTTCTTGAATCTTTATTTTGTTTCTTTTCCATAATTAGCAAAGAAATGTTTTTAAGTCAAGTATTTAGCAAAGCTCCAGACAGATTTAAACCATATGTGCCTTCTGCCATTTGAAGCAATATTCAAGAGCTTAATGACAGGGCTAAAATCTGACAGTTAATCCTGTGACTCTGGACCATCTTCATTTTTCCTTTGTGTTCTCTTTCTCATCTGTGACTTTATAGAGTAGGGATTGATGTCATCTAAGATTGCATTTAATTCTAAATATATATATATATATTAGAGGCCTGTCATCTAAGATTGCATTTAACTCTATATGAATTAGTGCACCAGTGGGGTCCCTCAGCCTGGCCTGTGGGATTGGGCTGAAACCAGCTCTCTGACATCCCCCGAGGGGTCCCGGATTATGAGAGGGCACAGGCCAGGCCAAGAGACCCCACCCGTGCATGATCGGGACTGGGGAGGGACCCAGGAGGTTGGCCAGGCAGGGAGGGACCATGGGAGGGCTCCAGGGTGTGCCCAGTACATCTTGCTCAGTTCTGATCGGCCAGACCCCAGCAACAAGCTAACCTACCAGTCAGAGCATCTGCCCCCTGGTGGTCAGTACATGTCATAGCGAGCGGTTGAGCAGCTTTAGCACATCATTAGCATATTCCTCTTTGATTGGTTGAATGAATGACAGGACACTTAGCATATTAGGCTTTTATTATATAGGATATTTTAATTTTCTTTCCTTTTGATATCCTTTCAGACTTCCACAGAGCAGATGACATTGAAATGATTAAAACATGTTCAATATTTAAGGATTATTTGTTAAAGTCAAGTGGTTGTGCATACTATGTATGTGATAATCCAGTCATTTACAGGGTTTAAAAAGAATCCGAATTACATGTCCAATTATTATCATCCCCTATTTTGCAAATATTAGAAACATCACAATCACCAATTAATATGACAATTAATGCTGTTATGACTACTTAAGGTTAGAAAATATCCTATATCAGTGATGGTGAAACTTTTGAGCTCGGTGTGTCAGCATTTTGAAAACCCTAACTTAACTCTGGTGCCGTGTCACATATAGAAATTTTTTGATATTGGCAACCATAGTAAAACAAAGATTTATATTTTTGATATTTATTTTATATAATTAAATGCCATTTAACAAAAAAAAATCAACCAAAAAAATGAGTTTGTGTGTCACCTCTGACACGCGTGTCATAGGTTCGCCATCACTGTCCTATAACTCTTATTCTTCATAGCACTTAATGGTAATTTATTAATTGTATGCTCTGAATAACGAAACCAAGAAACATTTCTATAAATATTTTTATTATAAATGTCTGTAAAACAATGACCATCCCTTTAAATTTTGTAACATTAAAACTACTTGTCTTCCCTGTGAGTAATTGGGATGAGCCCATGAAATGAAAGAGGAATAGAAAACAGCTCTCAATAGAAAACAAAGTATATCTGATGAGGACAATCTTACCCTTTCCCTCAGCTTGACCACATTTTAGGCGGACTTCTTGCTGTCTCTAGGCCCTTGACCTTCCTCTCTTTCCTTAGAGCGTTTCCTTTAGAGAACATGTCAATGAACACTTTTTCTCTGCCCCTTTGAAATTTATGTAAACCTCCCCAAGCTTCTTGCCAGTCTTACAACCCAGAAATGTTTTTTTCAAGGACTGAGAGGCATCCATCTCTTGAAATGTAAACATGGAGAAAGATAGCGCCCCTACCTCTCCCAGTTTGGATGGGAAGGCAGGAGCCTAACTTCTGTGGGCATCCAAGTTATAAAACTACCTCCTGGCATGAAGATAAAATAAATTTTACTTTTCTTCTGAGCAAAGCCAATCATCAAACAAGATGGCTTAGAATTCTTCCTCTCTAGCTCTTAACTCCCAGCCTTTGTTAAAGTGAAGCTGAGTTCAGTCATTTGTTCCTAATGCTACAGTCCTAAGAAAGTCTTCCTTGCCTGTTTAACTTTGGTGCAGTTTTTGCTTTGACACATGAGTAACAAAAAGGTATATAGAATTTGGGACTTACAAAAACTACTCCAAAAAGAACCACACAAAACCATACTCATGACATTTAGAATGCATTGTAACCTATTTACATATTATCTTTATAACAAATATTTTAAGTAATTTTGAATTAACTTCTGTTGAAGACAAATTTCAAATTGTGGTTGAATTATTTTTCTTTATATTGAAGTCTCAGGCATCAAAATCACCACGATACAAGCTTATATTCTGTTGATTTAGAATCCACAGTAAATGGTTTCTTGCTTGTAAGAGCTTGTATTTAATAGAAAGAACAAATATTGATTTAGAGAGAATTACTAAAAGCCCATATGAAAAAATTGAGACAAGCTTGAAGGTGAAGCTGAATGTTGCTTACATACAAGCTCAGTGCATTATATGTGTAACAAAGAATAGCAGATTATGTCCATAAAACAATGAATGAGCACTGATAGAAAATTCATAATGCACTGATCTTAAATAGAGTTCAATAAACGTAATGCTTTTCAGCTTCACCCCAGATTGTTTGTTCTTTAAACAATGGTTAGAGTGATCTTTTAACAAATAAAGATGAAAGAAGCTACCATGCAAAGAGAAGAGATTGAAAGAGCAGAGAAACAGACAATAGCTACTTCAGTTGGGAAATGATGTGATTGCAGTGCCCTTAAATCTTAGCGAGGAGACAAATGAGAATGAAGAATAAAAGAAGCCGTGGATTTCTTTTTACATTTGTTTTTAAAATCTCTCAGTTTCACCTTCATGTATTTCAGAGAACTGGAGGGCATCTTTTTATCTTTTAGCTTCTCAGATGTTATTACAATTTTTTTAGAGTGAGAGAGAAACAGAGACACAGAGACAAAGGGATTTTTTGCTTTTTTACACATTAAGTTACTTAACCAAATATACTTATTATTAGATAAAAGTATATTTTTCTATTTCTACACAACATCAAAAATTAGCAATGTAACCTATTATGATATATAGGGAGCCAATGATCACCCAACATCAATATATATATTTTCTCTCTCCAAATTAATTGAGTCAAATGGTTGTTTAGGTATCACATAAATTTAACCTGAGATAAAGGTTCATTAAAACAATTAAGAAACTTGTTCCCTATTCATTATGTGTCACTCTTTAACTTTTGAATTGATATTGTCTACTTGAAAACTGGAGCAGAAATCAATAGAGCAGAAACAGTGGTCATGCTAACTAGATAAATAAAATAATTTATTAAAAAAAACTGTCTCTCGCACTAAGAAAAATTACAAATAATGTGTTCCTGTTTTAACAATTCTATATGCCGCTTTTATTATTATTTAGCATTGAGCAGATTGTGTTTGGATAAATACTTTAGCCAAATGAGTTATCAATAGAATTTCCTCCCAAAGCAATTGGTCTATGGGAATCTGTAGAATTGGGATTTAAAACAACAACAACAACAGCAACCAAACAAACCTGGAAAATTAATTTGTCAAAGGTTATGCTTACAATGTTGTGTGTGTATCTCATATAGTTTTATATTTGAGTCAATCTAATAAATAAAAAAATCATAGAATCTCAACACTTAAAGATAATTTGAGTCCTTTTAGAGATAATTTGAGTCCTTTTGGCCAACGACCTAAAAATACTCTGTGGCACTGATGATTTCCCTGCCTTGGTTCACTTCCTAGGCACTTAATATTGACCCAATAGTCTCACTATCTGAGAAAACCAGTGATGCTTAAAGACCTCCTTTTTATGCTACTTCTTAAACTATCTGATTGCCATTTGTACTTACAAAATAATCAGTTGTTCTTAGAAGAAGTGTGATCCAAGACTCCTGGATCCCTGAGAGAAGTCTCTGATATCAAAACTATTTTCATAATAATACTGAAATATTTCCTCGCTTTGTACCAATGGTGCAGAGACAATGGTAGACAATACTGCTAACACCTAAACATAAATCAAGACAGTGGCACCAAACTTATTAGTAGTCATTGAATTATTCTTGTCCTACATTCTCTGTTTACAAAATAAAAGCCACTTTTGCTTAAAAATAATCTTATTGAAGAAAGAAGACTGATTAATGTTGTCATATCTTCACTCTTGTGTACATGTCTTTTTAATATTCTGTGTCAAGAAGTGGGAAATATGCATAGAAAACTTCTGAAGCACTTTTGAACTAGCCACTTGACTCACAACCATTTGTACTAGGAAAAAAACAATCGATGGAAGCAAGATGGTTATTCAGAATTGGTTATTTGCTAGGAATTTTCTCCAAAAATGGATGAAGTGGCCTGTTAATACTATGATAGTACTTATTGCCAATGCTAAAATATTAGCTCTCAAATGAAAATTAAAAACATGTGTTTGGTACCATGGACTTGTTATTCTCTCAATATTAAAGGTTTTTTTCCGAAGAGACCAATTTAGGATAACACAGTGAGCAGTTATTTCCCAAATAACCAGAGATGATGCAAAATTATACATGAGGAAAAGATTCATTCAAAGTGCAGTGAATCCTAATGTAACATTACATGAAAATTTCATTGATATGCAATCAGATCTCACATTGTAACTAACTTTTAAGAAACTACTCCCTGTTGATTTTTGGTTAGGATCAAAAAGTGACTATCCAAAATTATCTACAGAAACTATTAAAATACTCCTTCCATTTTCCTACTTTGTATCCCTGTGAAACTAGATTTGCTTCATATATGTCAACAAAAACATGACAAAAGCTTGAATTCAGAAACAGATATAAAAATCCAGCTATTGCCCCGCTGGAGGGGTTCAGTTGGTTGAACACCGAACTGTGCATCGAAAGGTTGCCAGTCCAGTCCAATTCCTGGTCAGGTCACATACCTGGGTTGCAGGTTGAATTCCCAGTTGGGGCACATACAGAAGGCAACCAATTGATGTTTCTCTCTCATCTCTCTCTCTCTCTCTCTCTCTCTTTCTCTCAGCATGTCTTCAGGTGATCATTAAATAAATAAATAAATAAATATCCAGTGATCTTCTATTAAGGCAGACTTTAAAGAGATTTGAAAAATGTAAAACAATGCCATTATTTCATGTTTTTGTTTTGGAAAATATATTTATCACAAAATATGTTATTTATGTTAACACATATAGACTTGTTGCTATTTTTAAAAGAATTAATAAATAAATGGTTTAAATTTTCTGTTTTAATTTCCAATGTGGTAAATATTGATTGGCATAACCTACATAAATTAAAGCCCTTTGAGGTCCTTGGTAATTTTTAAGAGTAAGTAGAGGTTCTGGGACCAAAATGTTTGAGCACCATTGATCTAAGCTTGTTCATGTCTCCATGTTTATCTCTTTTTATATTTATTTTATTTTTTAATTAATTGTATTGGGATGACATTGGTTAATAAGATTATATTGATTTCAAGTGTACATTTCTATGATAGCTGATCTGTATATTGCAATGTGTGCCCACCAACCAAAGTCAATATTTGGTTAATTTCCTGTGTAGCCTCTCACTATATCATTATATATTTTCCTTCAATGTCATTATTTTCAATAAATATGTTTTGCTGTTAAATAGAAGTACTTGCAGACTAATGTAATTTAGAATATATACACTATGTTTCTTGGAATTGGTAAAATATCATGTAGCTTCAAGACTGACCAGAAAAATCAAAATTATTGTATTTTTGGAGAAGTGTTCCTGAGCTGATATTTAGAAAAGTTTATTTAGACACATACTCAGTTTTCTCATCCTTTGAGTCTCTTATATTACAAATAAAATTGTACAACACCTCATAAATTTATTTTATTCTAATTCTAAGTAAAAGTTCTTGAGTAAATGAGTGTAAAATTCACTGGGTGTAAACTATGCTAGAGAATGTTGAATTTGAATGTTTAATATAGCTACTCTAAAAGGAATAAAGTTGCCAGCTCTAAATAAAATAGCTACCTATTTGATATCCCTAGATTCAGCCTTCTTTGATGATCCAAACATTATTTAACATTTCCAATTGAAAATTATCGATACCTATAGGCAGATGTACATTTTTTTCATACTCCCTGGTATCAATTCATTTTTCAATAGCATCTATAATTTTTCAGCATCACCATGATCTGGACATGAAATGGATGAAATTCAGTTACATAAAAGTGAAAGGAGTTTTTAGGGGTAAAATAGGCAGGTTTAGGAAGTTTTAGGAATTAAGGGGTCCATGGAGGAGGAAGGCATAATAGGTTGGGGGCTTGGAGCTGCCAAAAGGCATACATTCACAGAAAACAAAAGGAGCCACAGGATAAGGGGAGAGGAAGACATCCATTCACAGAAGACAGGGAAAAGCCACAGGGAATGGGGAGAAAGAGGAAACAAACTTTCACAGAGGATAGAGAAATGCTGACGAATGGGAGAAAGAGGAAAACAGATTTTCACAGGAGAGAGAATTCTACCAGTGAAGGGGGAGGGACAGAAGAGGGCACCACATGGGTTTTGAGCTTTGAAGCTGATATTCTACCAATTGGAAGGCAGCACCAAGAAACAAAGAACTGAAGTCTTAATAAACCTTAGGAAAAAGGAGCTTAGTGGGCTAGCCCCTTTGGGGAGCCCCCCCCCAAGTGGAAGTCTGTACTTGTTTCCAATAAATTTCCATCTTTCCATATACCACCTTTTGTCTGTGGCTTCATTCTTCAAATCCACCTGGATAAGAACCTGGGAAAGAAATCACCCTTGAATCCTGCTCAGGAAAAACCACCCGACTCAAAAGTAACCAAATCTAAAGACAAATTTAGTGGCCAAAAAAATTGTGGTGTAGATAAAGAGACTACACTAAAATGCAGATATGTTCGGGAGTGAAGAAATTGGAATTCTGTATAGAGCTGAGTCAGTGAATCACTTGGACCAAAATCAGATTGACTGAAATGTGTTAAGTAAATATTCCTGTGGGACACCATTTAACTCCACATTTGCATGTGGACATTTATAGCATAATGCGACTTTAAAAGTGACCTAGACAATCTCCCTTTAGTTCTCTTATTTTTTATTGCAATCGCTCTTAAAATTTAAATAAAAGAGAGAATGTAAGACATGGAAGGCAGAAAATTCAATAAAGTATTTAAATAATTGGTTGCCTTTGTGGAAAACACTCAAGCCCACTGCAGAACTATGAAAAACACATAGAACACACCTCAGAATTGGTCCTTCTCTCCAATAATTGGTTACCTCTATCCAAAGGACAAAGAGGCTGGCTGAACTACACACCAAATTTTGTTCTTTATTTGTTTAGGAATGGCCCAGAGGGCTTTACCTACCCTGAAATCTCAGGTTACCACAGCACAATAAGCAACCTCCTAATCTAAAGAGAAAGCCCCGAGGCAGCAAAGTAAAGAGACTGCACTACATATGTATTTGATATGGCTTTCAGGTCAGGTGAATTCAGATGTGCTGGGTTCAGGTGGGCCAAGGAATTTAGCCTGGTCCTCCAGGCATAGACCATCAGCTGTATCATTTAAATCAACTTGTGTCCTATATTAAGCTCACTCTGTTGCTGACTCTTCTAGGTGCATTGTTTGCAATCTCTAAAAATAAGATTTGCTTATAGTAAAGTGGAGGGAAAAAGTTAAGGTTCCCATTTGCAGCAAGTGCACAGGTCATAATTAATATTCATCATCTTCCTCTACTCATTCTGGATTCCCTTTACTCTTGGCCAGCACTTCAAGTGGTGTAAGTTGTTTATCTAGTAGGTTCACCAGACTTTGATTCCTGTAGCATCTGCATCCTTGGTGCTCTTTGCCTTGTCAGGTTAAGTTGCAGCAATTGGACATGCACTAATGTCACTAGCATGAAAGTTCTAAAAGATTCCCAGTAAAACCCATGAGTTTCAAACATACTCATTTCTGTCCCCATTATGTAGCACTAACAAAAGCATCTCATGAAAAGTAGAGTTGATTATCGCCATTAGTAAATCCTTCCGTCACCTAGTCATCCACTGGCATGAAGACATTGAAGTGACCAGGCAACAGAAATATTTTTATGTTCAGTGCACCTTTTACAATGTACCCTGATAGAAGCATACCATCTGGTGACCAGAACCTCCAATTTAGGAGTTCCTGGGATTGCATGGGACAAAGCTCAAATTCTGCAAAGTCACGGACAGTGGAACTAATCCTACTTCTACTCCTTGGTTTTGGGAGTAGGATTAGTTCCTCTGTCCGTGACTTTTCTATTTATGCTGGCTATTGGGCAAGTGTGCCATATATATGTTTTGGTCCCAATCTATTTTTGCTTCCTGGAAAACCACAACCCAACACTGTAGGGTGTCATCCCCAGGCTAATTCCTTATTCCAAAATGGTTTATACGGGATCTTATGTCAATGAATCTGAAAACAATCACATAGTTATTCTGAACTAAGTAATGTAGGCAGGAGGCAAACCCATATCCAGAGTAGATGAATATCTCAATAATGTCAAAACTTTGTCCCCTCCACAGTGAAAGGTTAAGATATAATTACTGGGATTTTACGTGCCTGGCTAGATCCTTGAGAGATGTTACATTATCTGGGTCTCAGCATTTGTCTTGCTTCTTATGGTTCAGGAATTTAGTAGCTATATTAACCTTGGTGAGAGGAAGCCCATTCTGTGATGTCTGTGCTTAGCTTCCACCCATGCTTCCATAGCTGCTCCAGAAAGTGCAACATTTAAACTTCTCTTAGCACTTAAAAAAATCACAAAAAGAATAAAGATGAAAATGAAAATATTCCTTCCAAATGTTAACCTTTTAATTTTAGCAATTAAAATATATATGAATAAAAATGACTATAAATAAAAGGCAGTGGAATGGGATTTACTCAAGACTTATTTGACCTTTCAGTTGAAAGATAATTTCTGAAAGAAGGTATATTTTCATCCACTTTCTAAATACTTTAAATTAAATTACTTATTTTACCTTAGCCAAACTTTGCAAGAAAAACTGAAAATCTTTACTCAAGAAAAAATTTAAATTCATGTGTATTTGTAAAAATTCAATTGCAAACTAAAATCAGAATTATTCTTTATAAAGTAATGGAAATTGGAGCTTTTTAGAATGTCAAATCTAAATGTTTCATTACAAACCAAGGCTGTATTTACACATATCAGATATTCTATAATATTATAAGTACAAGTTTTAAAAAAATGCTGAGTATGCCTGGCTGGCATGTCTCAGTGGTTGAGCATCGATCTATGAACCAGAAGGTCACAGTTCGACTCCTTGTCAGGGCACATGCTTGAGTTGCAAGCTCTATCCCCAGTGGGGGGCATGCAGAAGGCAGCCGATCAATGATTCTCTCTCATCATTGATGTTCCTATCTCTCTCTGCCTCTCCCTTCCTCTCTGAAATCAATAAAAAAATATATCTTTAAAAATGCTGATTATGAACCAGTTTTATATTCTGGAGGAGTGATGGAGGAGTGATTTATAAGTAGATAATTTAAAAATATTTATCACAAAATATTGGAAGCTTGTCAAGGATACTACCCATGTATTTTCACCACTCTGTCTTGAAAATGTGAAGTAAAATGATGATATAGAAATGAGGATTTACTATCATCAATAGACTATAAAAATACATATTGGAATTAAATGCATGGATACCAGATGAAGATGCAGAAAAGTGTACAATTTATTCATTAAAAGCCTCTACTTTTTGTTCTTTTTAAAAAATATGTATTTTTTTTATTTCAGAGAGAGGAAGGGAGAGGAAGAGAGAGATTTAAACATCAATGATGAGAATCATTGATTGGATGCCTCTTGCACGCCCCTTACTGGGGATCGAGCCTGCAACCCAAGCATGTGCCCTTGACCGGAATCGAACCTGGGCCTCTTGAGTCCGCAGGCTTATGCTCTGTCTATTGAGCCAAACTGGATAGGTCTACTTTTTGTTATAATTAATTTTTAAGACTTTAGTTTAGAGCACTTTTAGGTTTACAATAACATTAAGAGGGAAGTAAAAAGATTTCCTAAGTATCCCCTGCCTTCAAACATGCATAGCATCCCATAAAATTACCAGAATGGTACATTTTTTTTCTTGATATACATTCTGAGTTTGGAAAAATGAATAATTATATATATATACAAGAGGCCCAGTGCATGAAATTCATGCACGGGAGGGGGGGTCCCCATAGCCCAGCCTGCACCCTCTCCAATCCGGGAACCCTCGGGGGATGTCCGACTGCTGGTTTAGGCCCAATCCCAGGAATTGGACCTAACCAGCAGTCAGACATCCCTCTCACAATCCTGGACCACTGGCTCCTAATCGCTCACCTGCCTGCCTGCCTGGTCACCCCTAACTGCCACCCCCTTGCTGGCCTGGTTGCCCCACGCAGCCTGCTTGTTTGGTCATCTCTCACTAACCCCCCTGCGGGCCTGGTCGCCCCATGTAGCCTGCTTGTTCAGTTGTTTGGTCGTCTCTCACTAACCCCACTGCTGACTTGGTCGTGGGAAGCCATCTGTGAAGGCCTGAGGGTTAATTTGCATATTACCTCTTTATTATATAGATAGGACTAATTTCCATGCACATTGAAAGGAAATTAATTAGAAGAAATATTTTAATATCGCTATTCACCCTTTCTCTATAATAGAACTGTCAGCCAAATTCATGATCAACAATGACAGATCAAAACACACGTGTGCAATTGGCGCCAGCAAGAACTTTATATGTATCACACACGTGTGAGTCAATTTAGCCTTTTATATATATACTAGAGGCCTGGTGCACAAAAATTTGTGCACTCAGGGGGGGGGGAGGGGAGTCCCTCAGCCCGGCCTGTGCCCTCTTGCAGTCTGGGACCCCTCAGGAGATAATGACCTGCTGGCTTAGGCCTGCTCCTGGGTGGCAGAGGGCAGGCCCAATCCCTAGGTGCAGCCCCTGGTCGGGCTCAGAGCAGGGC
>NW_005370182.1:2560108-2601697 GCF_000412655.1 Myotis brandtii | reverse complement strand
GCTGCCGGCCGCCATCTTGGCTGACAGTTAATTTGCATAAGGATATGCTGATTAGCCAATGGGAAGGGTAGTGGTCGTACGATAATTACCATGTTTCTCTTTTATTAGTGTAGATTGATAAACTTGCTTAATTAGACCTGCTTTCTGATTTATCTAAACTTTTTCCAGCCCAGTGAAGCACCCCAACTTCTCTTTCAGATAATTGTCAGCAACACAGCAGTATATATCAACACAAAACTGGTTATTATTGTAGATCACGCAGGGGGAAATAAAGGTAAATTTAACTGTAGTAGCAGTGTTTAACTATATTCTGCGCAGTAAGAAAACCTGAAGTCATTTTCAAGCTCCACCATTTCTTACTTTTTTTCAGTAGGGTCAAGTTTCTAAACTTTCTAAATCTCCATTGTCTTGCTAATGAAAAGAAAATATGATTCTACTGAGTCTCCTATCTACTTACTCCAGGACTTCTGTGAAGAACAAATGAGATGAGGCACTGGAAAATGCTTCACAAACATTTGATTGAACTGTAAAATGTTTGCACCTGGCTATAAAGCAAGTCGGGTTCCTGGGCTGAAGAAACTTCAAGGAGGCTAGTCACTAGGGAGAGGAAGCTGGGCGTTGCTACGTGACGTCATTACCCGGTGCCCACAGCGACCATTTCTGGGCTGGTCTGTGCTGTGGGCTGCATTTTGTGCCAGGGGGTCTTGGCAGTGTTGGCTTCGATTTGGTGGGGTGTTGCCCCCGAGGTGGTGGCGTGGCCTGTGTCCTACTTGGGGAAGCCAAGTGTTGGTTTGCAGCACCAGGTTCGTGGTGCCATTTATTTTTAAATGGCCAGTGCACATCATGGCAGCTCCTGCATTGAGCGTCTGCCCCCTGGTGGTCATAGCGCATCATAGTTACCGGTCAGTGGGAAGGATGCACACTTAGCCTTTTATATATATAGATTATATCACACATAGTATTTTCAATGCCCCAAAAATCCTCTGTGCTCTGCCTATTTATATCTCCTCACCCCTGGCAACCACTGATTTTTTTATTGTCTTCATAGTTTATCTTTACCAGAACTTCATACAGTTGTTGTTATATGGTATGTAGCCTTTTCAGATTGGCTCTTTTACTTAGCAATATGCATTTAAGATTCCTCCATATCGTTTCATGGCTGGATAGTAAGAGTCTCTGCTTTTATAATATTGATCAGATCCACAAAGCGGCATATAGCTTCACTGAAAATGGAGAGGTATATGCACCCAATTATAAGTTACTGAAGTCAGGACCTATGCTGATTTGGTCCAAAGTTGTTTATCCAGGGTTTAGTAATGCCTGACCCAGAGAAGTTTATTTATATATACATGTGCTGAATAAATGTATCTAAGCTGAAGAATGTGATTGCTTCAGTTAACTATGAGCCATTCATACAACTCAAATCCAGAATGTAAATCTTTGGGTCTATAGGAAACTGCTGCATCCTTTCTCCCCCCGCCCCAAGTGCTTTCACCACCACCAGGACACCCCCTCATCATGTGTTCAGCATATCCTGGGGCAAAGAACTAGACATATTTTGCTAAAGTCATTGCAGTGGTCTTAACACAAGTGCATGTAGTATTTCTAAAATTCATAGTTCTTTACCCTGTATTTTGACATAGGTAGGAACATGTACAAGTTTATACATTTGCTGACTGGCATAGTATGCATACTTCATTCAGGACATACCCCTATCCACTATGCAATTTAAATAACATCTATTTCTTCTTCATAAAAAATGTTAACAAATTTTACATGGAGAAAAGTTCCTTGGATGGGGATGGAGGAAAGAGAGCTATGACATTTTAAAACATATTTAATCTAAAGCAAATGGTTGCTATTTCTACCAGCAAGAGCAGCTCTAAGTAAATAAAGATAACATTTTACACAGAGGAAGAACAGAAGTATAGATTTCGGATTTTTCCATGGACAGAAGTTTATACTTTTATGGTGATGACAGCTTGTCTTAGTAAAATGACACCTTTTGGCTAAGAAAATGCACATCTATTTTGATTTAAAAATTTAGCATAAACTCTTTGCATGTCTCTCTAAATTTGAAAGGCACTTAAAAAATTGATATGTGAAAGGGATAGTAAGGAACACTGAAACTAAAACTACATCAGAAGTTTGACTGGTCACTGGCTTGGATACCTAGTCACACACACTACAAATTCTTTTCAATAGATTGTTCATTATTTTGCTCTGATTTCCTCAGATAGCTAGCTATCCTCTAAAAACCACAGGGATTCTAGAGGTGGTAGAGTTGTACACGAATCTTCAAACTTTATTACATTACAAACTGGAAATGGTAGAAATGTCCTTCAATAGATGAATAGATAAAATGTGGTCTATCCAACAATGGCATACTACTTAGAAAAAAAAGAAAAAATAAAATGAACTATTGATACAAAACTCAAAATAATTATGCTGAATGAAAAAAAAAAAACAGGCAAAATCACATATTATATGTTACAATTTATACGAGACTACAAAATGTAAATAGCCTGTTAGTTACAGAAACCAGATTTTTTGGATGTGGGAGCTAGAGCAGGAGGGAGGAAATACAGAGGGACCAGAGAAAGCCTTCGGGAGTGATGAATATGTTCATTATGTTTATTTTGGTGATGGTTTCATGGGTGTATATAAGTATCAAACTTATCAACGTATACACCATAAATTTGTGTAGTTTATTGTATGTCAATTATACCTAAATAAGGATACTTAAAAAACAACAACTGTGGCACAATACAATGATAAAAAATAAGTTCCCAATATATTCACATCATGAATAGTTAAGGTTGTATATAGGGTTCACCCCTTTAAGGGAAAATTTAGGGCAGAATTTTAATTTTGCTTTCCTTATTAGCATAAATTTTGCATGATATTTTAAATATACTACTGAATTTAACTCCTAAGTATAAACCAAAGAGCTGCATACTACATGTGAATTTCATTTTAATATTTGAGCTTATTTGTATAGCTTTAAGGTACATAATTAAAAGTATTTTAATTGTTCCTACTGTGTAAGGATTTCAATACTACCATGTCCCATTTGGGGAGTTATAACAGGCTATCAGGGAGCAAGCTGGTATTTATCCTTAATTTAGCCTTTTCCACAGGATCATATCATATACCCCAATTTTACTCATTTTTATCCTATGAATAAACCCTCACTGTTATCTCAATTCCAGTAACTAGTGTCTTATTTTTATATATAACTAGAGGCCTGGTGCAAAAAAATTTGTGCACTGGTGGGGGGGTCCCTCAGCCCGGCCTGTGCCCTCTTGCAGTCTGGGACCCCTTGGGGGATGACCACTTGCTGGCTTAGGCCTGCTCCCTGGGGGATTGGGCCTAAGATGACAATCAGACATCCCTCTGGCAGCCTGGGAGCCCTCGGGGGATGTCCAATTGCCATCGGGGAGCAGATCTAAGCTGCAGTCGGACATCCTTAGCGCTGCTGAGGAGGCAGGAGAGGCTCCCACCACCACTGCTGTACTGGCAGCCATCAGCCTGGCTTGTGGCTGAGCAGAGCTCCCCCATGTGGGAGTGCACTGACCACCAGAGGGCAGCTCCTGCATTGAGCATCTGCCCCCTGGTGGTCAGTGTGTGTCATAGTGACCAGTCATTCCCAGTCTTTCTGCTGTTAGGGTCAGTTTACATATTACCCTTTTACTATAGGATAGAGGCCTGTTGCACTGGTGGGGGCCAGCTGGTTTGCCCTGAAAGGTGTCCCGGGTCAGGGGGGGGTCCCGCTTGGGTGCCTGGCCAGCCTGGGTGAGGGGCTGAGGGCCGGTTTCAGGCTGGCCGGCGACTGAAGCTCCCAGCCTCTCCTTTTTTTTTTTTTTAATTCTGGAATTTATTTACTTTCTATAATTGAAACTTTGTTGCTGTCACTGAAGCTGAGAGCCAGCTCCTGCTGGCTCCCAGCTCTGAGGCCACGGCCTGCTGAAAGCAGGTATCTGGGGTTTGTTTAGCTTCTATAATTGAAACTTTGTTGCTTACAGAGCTCAGAGCCGGGCAGCGGCAGGCGAGGAACCTTGGCCTCCTCCATCACTGGAGGAAGCAAGCCTCCTGCTCGCTTCAGCTGCGTGGCTGCCGGCCGCCATCTGAGTTGGCAGTTAATTTGCATATCACCCTGCTTAGCCAATGGGAAGTGTAGCGAAGGTATGGTCAATTACCCTTTTTGTCTTTTATTATATTAGATAATAAAAGCATAATATGCAAATCAACCAAATGACCAAACAGCAGAATGACTGTCCAGACGGCCTTCCGGACAACCACGCTATGACATGCACTGGCACCAGGCAAGCCATGTGGGTATGATGCGATTGATCAGGGGGACCTGCCATCACCCCATGACCACCCCACAGAGGGAGGCCCAGGCTACTGGCCAGTGGGGTGATCAATGGGGCCAGGGGCAGGGCTCTACGAACACCCCAAAGAGGGAGGGCCAGGCCACCGGCCAGCAATGCTGTGGCAGCTGTGTGGAGCCAGCCAGTGATCACCCCACAGAGGGAGGTCCAAGCCAGCTAAGTGATCGCACCCCAACCCACGCCTGTTTCCCGCAGAGGGAGGCGACCAGTGGTGGGGGAGTGGGGGGCAGCACCACACAGATGGCAAGCAGTGGCATCGGCAGGGGTGGGGCCAGCTGCCAGCAGCCGGAGGAAGAAAAACCCCAATAGGCACTGATCACCAGCCAGGCCGAGGGCCCTACCCGAGGGGTCACAGAATGTGAAAGGACGCAGGCTGGGCTGAAGGATTCCCCTGCCGCTGTGCACGAATTTTGCACACCAGGCCTCTAGTGTTCTATAATAAAAGTACTTCCTTCTTTTAATTCCAAAGCCACATTTTATTGAAACAGTTACAACAATAAAATTAGTTAACTCATCACATAGTTAGCTTTTGTGTATGTGTGTGTGTGTTGAGAACATTTAAGTATACAATACAGTATTGTTAACTATAGTCACCTATCATGTGTTCTTCATTAGTTACAGACTAATTCACTCTAGGAGATTTGAATGAACTATAAGTAGGTGGCCAAAAAGAACCATCCAAATGTGAATATATTAACCCTTTCCCAATATTTTAATTTTCAAATTGATATTTATAGGGTCAAAATGGTACTTGGTAAACCATAAGATTCAACTCATTAATCTCTAAGTGGCATTTCTCAGATCTATGGTGACAAACATACTATCAAATTCCAAAGTTCTTTTGTTCCCTCACTGTTGCTATAAGACTTTGTGTTACTCTTTACTGGGAAGCCTAAAGCCATTTAGTGAGTTTCTTTGGCTTCATGCTTCTCCCTCTTAAAGTTCATTTAATCTCTTCTTTACATTGTCTTTCTCTTTGCCAGTGTTCATATGCATTTGATTCTAGTCCTTCCTTCATCTGATACAAACCTGATAATCTTTTTTTTTAATTTTTACTTTTCTCTCAATTGCTTTAACTTTTAGCTAGGAGGATACTGAAGTCCTCTGACCAAACTCAACTTATAAGCACTAGGCTGGTGGGACAACCCACCAAAAGGTACATATGTCCATGATTTAGTGAACTTGGTTCTCACAATTGGACTTGAAAAATAATATAACTTGGAGTTGTGGTGTAAAAAAATGCTCACAGACCTTTACATTATTATAAAAAGGTTTATACACTTAGTGGCCAGATTATTATGACCACCTGAAGTTTGTAGGCAAATTAGCTATAATTTCACGCTGAAGTAGCTAGAGGGCCAGACCATTATAAATAGGGAAGCAGGTTGTTTACCACGACAGTAGGAGTGATTTTTTTTTCTGAAAATATGGGTAAACAACGCGTTTTAACAGCCTTTGAATGTGGGATATATTTGAACGTGAGTAGCCAGATTATTATGACCACCCCATCAGTACTTCGTTGGGCCACCTTTTGCCTTCAATACTGCGGCGATTCTTCTTGGCATTGACTCCACGAGATGTTGAAAGGTGATGCGAGGAATCTGACACCATGCCTGATGAATAGCACTGTCCAGTTCTGTGAGATTTGATGGTTGTGGAACCAGCTGCCTGATGGCTCTTTTAACTTCGTCCCACAAATGCTCAATTGGATTGAGATCTGGTGATTGTGGGGGCCACCTAAGCAAGGTAAAGTCTCCCTCATGTTCTTGAAACCACTCCTGCACAATATGAGCACCGTGGCATGGCGCATTGTCTTGTTGGAAGAAGCCATCTCCATTGGGATAAGCCATCGACATGATAGGATGAACTTGATCAGCAATGATCCTTCGGTATGTTGTGCTATTCAGACGCTGTTCCACATGAATTAAAGGGCCCAAATCATGCCAGGAAAACATGCCCCAAACCATAACACTGCCCCACCAGCTTGAAGGGTTGTACTCATGCATGTGGGGTGCATGCTTTCATGCTGTTTCCGCCAAATTCTCACTCTGCCATCTGCATGATGCAACTGGAAACGTGATTCATCGGACCACATGACTTTTTTCCAATGCTTGACTGTCCAATCCTTGTGTTCCTGTGCAAATTGGAGATGTTTTATCTTGGTAACTGCAGACAGCAAAGGTGTTCGAACAGGCCTTCGGCTTCCATATCCCATATGATGCAGTGTACGGCTAATTTCCCTACAAACGTCAGGTGATCATAATAATCTGGCCACTCACTGTTAATGTTATAATAATATCAGTAACATCTACTTATGTAAGCCCTCAGTTCTTAAAACATAATATCCTATTTTCCTGAAGCTAAAAGAGGTAATAATATGGCTGATTATCTAATAAGAATTATTGTTTATGATAACAATTACTATATTATAAAGTACCTATTATGTAAGTGTTTTTTAATTGGTATTTTGTAAAATAGGTAGTTTTGCATTAAGCTTTCTCAACAATGCTAAGCTATAGGTTTCATATTTCCCCTGATTTTTCAGATGAAGAAGCTAAATAAAGCTAATAGGGGAAAGCTCTTAGTAGAAGCACTTTGCCCCAAAGCTCTTTGATTTCAAAGTCTATGATCTTATATTCTTATGATATGAATTCATTTGGTTAAGAAATAAGATCAGTGTAGATTTCCTGTTTCACAACACACTGCTTTCCTACCTTGCATTTCTACTCTGTCAGCTAAAAAAAAAAAAAAAAAAAAAAAAAAAGTTATGTATAGAAATAATAAGTGATGTTCGCCCAGGACACTAGCATAAAAATGTTAGTCATTATATGTATGTAAGACAAAAGGCAAATGCTTTAGAATGGGATTGGCCTGCACTCAATTTGGCTTCAGTTATGTGCTGTGAGGTTTTGGACAACTGGCCTAACTTCTCTGAGTCTCCACTACATTATCTGCATGGTGGAGGGCAAGGCTGCTCTCTAACCCCTAAGTTTTTTTTGTTTGTTTTTGTTTTTTTAATCCTCATTGAGAATATTTTTTCATTGATTTATTTTTATTTTATTTTATTTTTTTTAGAGAGAGTGGAAGAGAGAGGGAAAGACAGAGAGAAATATTGATGTGAGAGAAACACATTGATTGGTTGCCTCCTGCATGAGCCCCGACCAGGGCCCAGGCCAGGGAGGAGCCTGCAACCGAGGTATGTGTCCTTGACCAGAATCGAACCCGGCACACTTCGGTCCACAGGCCAATGCTCTATCCACTGAGCCAAACCGGCTAGAGCACCCCTAAATTGTTTTGAAGATTAACCGAATATAGAATTCCTAGCAAAATGCCTAGCATATAGGTGCTTAGTTAAAATGATTTAATGCACCTAGTTCAGAGCCTGTTACTTAACAGGTATGAATGTGTTAGTTATTTTATTATGTGCCCAGATTGAAAATCCCCAATTGGTAGTAGCACTCAGTACCCTAATTCTATTTGCATAACATTAAGAAATGATGATTTAAGTCATCATTAGTGTAAATGCAAGTAACATTTTGTTAATGGGAATAACGTCAAGAATGGGAAAAGTATTTACAACAGGAAAAAAATATTGTAGAGAAAATAAACAAGATTTCTACTTAAGTATTTTACTTATTTGCATCATTGATGCAACAATATTACTATGCTACCAAAATGCCCAATTTATCTGCAATATTTGTATGTGCATACCTAATAACTTATTAAACCTTTTTAGAAGTGTATGAGTATAGCAGATGATTGTGATGTTAAAATAAACAGGAACAGGAAATGTTTTGATCAGACAGCCTCAATACATAACCTTCAGTGTATATACCTGACAGGACTCTCAACAAGAAACAATCTGGGAAACTTGACTGCCTTTTCTTTTTGCCATTAAAATCCAGAGAAATGGAGCGGAATGACTTAGACAATGCTTCTCAGGCTTCGTTTTATGTCAAAATCACCTGAACAGCTCTGAAAGCACACATTTGGAGCTCCTGCTCCAAATATTTTGAATCAGAAATCCCACGTAGAACCTTTGCACTCCTTAAGTCTGTCACCACATACCACTCTGCCAAATTGCTAGGTGTATGTGCTCTCACTAAAAAATAGGCAGTGGTCTGATAGTGATAAAAGGTCAAAAATAATCACAGTTAGCCCTGGCCAGAGAGGCTCGGTTGGTTGGATATTGTCCATGCACAGAAAGGTTGCTGGTTAGATTCCCAATCAGGGAACATTCCCGGGTTGTGGATTTCATCCCGCAAGGGACATGCAGGAGACAGCCAATCAGTGTTCTGCTCTCAGATCCATGTTTCTCTTCCTCTCCCTTCCTTTTTCTCTAAAACTCAATTTAAAAATCTTTAAAAATAGTAATCAGTTATTGGACACATTTTCATAATTATTTCTTACCACAAGTTGTAGAATCATCCTGCAGTAATAATGACATGATTCCTTACCTCTGATTCCTGCCTGGACCATTCAGCCACGAAGATTGCAGCAGCCAGTAATGAACTAGATCATATTAGTGCCTTGTGAATTCAGAATAAGCGTACATTGTAAAACTGTGTGACTCATTGGATAACATTGCTTGAAAGGGACAACTAGGATATGAGCAGGTTTAACATAAATCTTAAGATTCATGAGCAACCTTTAATGCTTTAGTTTAAGGCTTCCAGACAGCAAATTAGTTCATGTTAGATTAAGACTTGAATGAATGGAGTCATGCACTCATCTAGTTGAAGATTTTTTAAAATGGACAGATTCTATCCTTTATAGAATCAGTATTTATATTCCTCTCTAAAATATAAAGATTGAAACACATTAAAGCAAATATTCCAAAGGAATTTTCCAATAGAAAACTATGGCTAATGATATACTTATTATAATATTTTGGTAAAATGTTAAAAAAAGAATTAGCAGTAGGGGAATGATTTATTAAATCATGGTATGACTCAATGCCAACTTAACTCTTTCCATGGAAATTGCTTCTTATTTACCCCACAATGCTGACACTCTCTTTCTAGAGACCTCTAAGACCTCTACTCCTTATCATACTGTATTATTGAATACTAGTCACCCAGTGCACAGATTCATGCACATTGAAAGGAAATTAATTAGAAGGTGGCTGGTGGGGCAGGACTGGGCGAGAGAGGCCGGATATGCCCTAGAGTCAACCTCCCGTGGTCTCTTTCCTGCCAGCCACCTCTGGGGTGGTGCTGTGGCTCTAAGGGTGTCTGCAGAGTGAGTAGGGTTCCTCTGGGAGGTGGAGTATCTCAGCCTGGCCTGCAGTGATCGGGCCAAAATCGTCTCTCCAACAACCCCCAAGGGGTCCTGGAATTCGAGAGGGCACTCTGCAAAATTGCTGTCCTAGAGGGTGTGGAACCCAAATGCAAGTGTGCAATAAACCATATTCGGGCTAACAGTGCCTCAGCAACAACATAACCCAAGGCCAAAGGTGGAATGGAGTGGCCCCGCGAGGAATCTGGCTCCTCCCTCTCTGGTTTCAGAGTGCATCACCCGAGTACCACCACTGCCAAGTCACTGAAGCTCAGCAGCTCCTGTGTTGAGCATCTGCCCCATGGTGGTCAGTGCACATCATAGCTACCAGTTGGACGGACACTTAGCATATTAGCCTTTTATATATATAGATTGCCTGGATGGTCACACCAGTCTTCTCAGGACTGAAGCACTCATTTCTTCCACTGTCGAGAGTACTGGTAGCTGACCCACTGACAAGCTCCACTCAGAGGATTATTTCCTAAATATTAGATATGGTGGTACAAAGGTTAACTCCCCTGATCCAGGACAACCCTAAGTGTTAACTTGAGTTTCTTGAAAGATTGGTTGAAGCTTTTGTTGCAATTATTTTCTAGCTCAAATTTTCCCTCAGTCCACTCAGCCCCTCAAAGGTGATAAATGAATGGCAATCCCCATTCAATTTCCTGAATGTAAACCTTTCTCTCAGACTCTGCTACCCAGGGAACACGATCACCAGCCTGCCTGGCATGGACACCTCATCAGCTGGACTAATGCATCTCTCTCACCTCCAATTTTGGGATTCAGTTACTGGAATTAGAAATCATGGACTAAATATGTTTTTGAATTTCTTAAAAAATATATATCATATATTTCTATATATATATAGAGAGAGAGAGATAATATTTATAGCTTAGACAATATTTATAGCTTTACTTCCACTTTTACTTTTTAATAAATCAAATTTGAATTTCAACTATATAGATCCAATAATATAAGAGGATAATTTAAGTAGAAACAAAAACTGGTTTATCTTGGTTCTATTGCTGTTCAACTAAAGGCCCTAACATCAGTTTAGCTAGTCTATTTTAATGAGCTCCGAATGGGCCTCTCCACTTCAAATATTTTTACTCTTCCATTAATCTAATGCAGTACTTGCATAGAGATAATCTTTTCATGCACAACACAAAACGAGTCATCTCAAGAACTTGCAGTGGTCCCAAATTACCCCAGGAATAAAAATTAAACTTTATATTATTTAACAATCTGGCCTCAACCTAACTTTTCTAACCTTATATACATTTTGACCTATTTTTTGTTTCTTACCAAGGACCTTTCTTTGGTTCATGTTTAATTTGGTACTTTTTGCCTCATTACAAAATCTTTTCCCTGTCCCCAAAGGTGCAACCAATTTATTAGGATACAGATCAAGGGACATTGTTATTTTGTAGGCTTACTGTAATGCCCTTGTCAGAGTGAACTTCTGTTTATTACAAGTACCACATTTTATATTGGTACCTCTCTTCTTAGCTATAATATTCTACCTCACATCAAGACAATAAGGGGAATGCCTACTTATCTTTGTCTCTTTCATAAAAAGTGCTCAGAAGCATTTTTAAATAAATCATAGAAAATGAGAGGCTAGAGGACAGCAGGGCTTACCTGACATAAAATTTTTTTCTATCAATGAAACTCCCTTGGAAAATTTAGAAAGAATTGTTTCACTGAGTCAACACTTATTGTTTAACAAAAACTGCTTTCGCTTGCTGACTAAATCTTATGTACTAAGTATAACCCATTAATAATACATTTTTCTTCAATACTCTGCATTAATCACCCATGAGAGACTAGTCTTAGCAATTCCTACTGCCATTGTCTTATACCAGGAGCTCGGATGCAGGTTTGGGGGGTCATTATGCTGATAATAAAACAATTTACTTATTCAGAACTTACTTTGGCATATTAGCAATCCAACTGCAACTGAGCCAGATTTTAAAGCATCCAATCACTTGACTAGTGTAAACAATTTGAGGAAATTTATATTTAACAATTTGTCTATTTCAATTTCCTAAAAAAAAAGTGAAATATGTTTCTTAAATTGCTGTTTCTGTAAAACTACAGAAGCAAGGAGAAAAAAGGTGAACTTTTGCATTCTTTGTTTTAGGTGTCAGTTTTTGTCTATTCAAATTATTATTATTATTATGTGCTTAAGGAATTTATGAATATTCTCCTTATATCATCTTAGATTTTTTATCCATGATGAGGTAGCTGGAAGATAGAGTGCAGAATGTTTAAATTTCAAAGGAGTAATAATATATAGATATTACCTTACAGATCCCTTAAATTTTCTTCCAAATATAACGACATCCTTGGCATTTAATTTATAATTGGGAATGATTTATTGTGACTCAAGCATGGTCCTGAGACTGTTCCATGATTATCTTACTTAAGCTTTACAGTCATCTTATCAAATACTCGGATAAGCCCAGGTCAATACCACTAGCATAGAGCACAGTTCAGCTTTGTGCTCAGTAATTTTATGTCAGGGCACACATACTCAACCACTATGCAGTAATGCATTTTGGAGAGCTAAAATGTTTAAGGAAAATATTATTTATACCCATAGTTTAAGAATTCTGGATGATTTAAACAGTTATGTTATAATTTAATCAATCCTATTACTCTGATATCCAAGTATGTGAATGTTATATGAAAGAGCATACTTGTTTATCTCATTAATAATAAGTGGGTTGATAGTTAAAAGAAGAATTTATTCACTTTACTTTATATAAGTAAGTCAGTGACAACCTTTTTTGAACAAGAAAAAAAATAGTTTTGAGGATGAAGCAAATCATAGTTGACATTTTATCTTGTTTATTTACATCACTAATACTTAAAAGTAAATATCCATATACTCATTTATGGAAATGAAATTATATAGGAGGGAGAAGGTTGATTAAATGCTTATAGTCTACATATTTAGAGTGGTGCTGTAGGATCATTTAGTGTTCATTATATCAACTTATATGTGATATCCAGAAAAAAGTTAAACTGAGACCACAGTAAGATGAGATTTAAAGTCAATGGCCATGGCTCTTTAGTCTTACATTCCAGAATGACCCCACACACAGGGGATATAATGAGCTATTGATGTTTTCATAATGCTCATCTCTCACTTGGACTATTTCAATAGTTCTAATTCTTCTTCTCAATTTTACACTTTCCACATAGTCGATTCTAAAATGTAACTCAAAAAAGGGAAACGTAGTGCACTGTTGGTGGGAATGCAGACTGGCACAACCATAATGGAAAACAATATGAAGTTTCCTCAAAAAATTAAAAATGGAACTGCCATTTGTACCAGTGATCCCACTTCTAGGAATATATCCTAAGAATACTGAAACACCAATCAGAAAGAATATATGTACCCCTATGTATGTAGCAGCATAATTTATAATAGCTAAGATCTGGAAATAGCCCAAGTGCCCATCAGTATATGAGTGGATAAAAAAAGCTATGGTACATTTACACAATGAAATACTATGCATCAGTAAAAAAAATAATGATCTCTTACCCTTTGAGACAGCATGGAGGGACCTGGAGAGTATCATGCTAAGTAAAATAAGCCAGCCAGAGAAAAACAGTATTACATGACCTCACTTACATGTGGAATCTAATGAACAAAATAGATCCAGAAACTGATGAATTTCAGAGGTGGGGATAGGCAGCAGGAAGAGACTAATCAAAGAACGTATATGCATGTGTGCGTAACCCATGGACAGACAATAGTGTAGTGAAGGCCTGGGGAAGGAGGTAGGAGAGAGGTGGAAGGGGTCATCTGTAATACTTTCAACAATAAAGATAAATTTTAAAAAATAAAACAGCAAAAAATATAAAAAAATAAACAACAAAATAAAAAGTAACTCAGTCATGTAATTCTACTTTTCTGCTCAAAATCCTCTATTGGGGTTTTTGCTTGAGTAATTTATCTTGGACTAAGATTTCTACTAAAAACAAAACAACAGCAAAAAAATATTCCCAAGAGAAAGTAAATGTTCTATGGCAAGTCCTCTGCTTGACATACTATTTTTTTCACTTAAGATCCTTTGCTACTTCTATTCATGAGGCATAAAAGCCAGCCAGAGAGCAACATACAAAAACTGTATCAGCCTTACTGGCTGGAGGGACAAAAATTGGCATTTGGAGCTAGCAAGGAAGTCAAGAATAATGGATCAATCTTGTAACATAGAAACCCACACCTGAAACCTATATGTTCATGTTGACCAATGTCACCCCAATGAATTTAATAATAAAAAGGAAGAATGGATCCATATCTCGGACAATGAAACTTCATGAAAGGGTATCCAGTATTTCGTGGCTTTTTCCCATTTCTGATTCCTAAACTGTGCATGCAGGTGGTAGAAGACTTTAATATTTTTTAAAGAAATAGAGTCTATTACTAAAAAAACACCCAAAAAACTGTCAAGCAAACTCTAGGCTTAGATGGCTTTACCAGTGAAGTGATTTTCCTTGTGCTGCCCTCTTCCATGATATAGAGCTGGGAGTAGACGAACAGCTAGAGTTTTTCCATAACTGTTGCAGTGATGTTGCCATATGACCATGGATTCTAACCTGTGAAATAAAAGCCAAGGTTATTGCCTTTTCCCCCCTGGTTCAGTGCATAATTACCTTGCTCCCAGCCCATTTAATATTAGTGAGATAAACAAGTATGCCCTCCATATAATGTTCATATAGTTAAGACACATCCCATCAGTTGGATTTTTACAGTAGAAAAGACCAATCATGTGTTCATTCAAAAATGCATCTTGGGAAATTTCTCTGTGTCAGAGACAGGTCTGAACATGTTCTAAAGGCGGGGCAATTGAGATCAAAGTTGTGGTAACCCATACATCGCTGTTTCTGAAACAGCAGCAGCACTGGGAGGGGGGAAAGGATACACCTTCAAGGGCAGGAGATCCAGAGGAGACAGATGGGAAAATACAGAGAAAATCAGAGGAGGGTAGAAAGAAGGTGAAGGGCCACAGATGTTGTAATATAATAGGAGGCAAAGCCATTTGCTAAAGTAGAAGCAGGTTGTAAGGTGGAGACTGAGAAGCCTAGCGAATATTTGGGACAGTTGTTACAGTGCATAAGATATAATATTATTTATAGATAAATAAGTGGAGTAATAAATAATGAGGAAGTATCTGATGAGGCTCAGTGACCACACCTCCCAAAACGAAAGAAACAGGTTGAAGCAGGAAAACCAAGAGGAAAGAACCTGGGAACCAATTCGACTCAGAGAGAGACTGGGAGGGAGGAGGAGGGGACTTGCAAAGCCTCTGGAGAGAGCATTAGGCATGCATGTACACAGCATGAAAGGAGCATCTGTCTATCTGGTCGTTGAAGGATTTTAAAATCTAGTTAAGGACACGGGACTTACGTTATATTAAAATGAGAGTTCAAATAAAAATATGTGAATAAGAATAAATGCTCATGTTGTAAATCTCAAACAAAATTCTTTTGGGGGGTAACTAAGGTAGATGATGAGCTTGGATAGAAGTTTCTTGAAGAAGGTGAATGTCACACAGAAATGTGGGAAAGGGGATTCCAGGCTGGCAAAGAGGTTTAGGGGAACCTCTGAAAGCAGAAGGAATCGTCAGAGCTGGGAGGCTTGCCTTCCACCCCACCCGTTTACTGCTCTCTGCCAGGCGTAAGACTAGCCAGGGTAAGAGAAAGAGGAAGGGACAGAGAAGGTACGTATCTCTGCTTAACTCCCATGCGACAGTATAGTTGGCACCTCAGCCACAAGGATGGAAAAGATTTATCTGTATATGAAATAAATCACTTCTGAGATAAGTGCCTCATCTGCCTGTACAAAATGATTTGCCCTTGCCAAAGCTGGCTATTGGCTTAGTGCAGCCATGGAAACTACGCGGAGCTCAAACCAAACAGCAACCTCCTTCTCTGCCACTGGCTTCCACAACACCCTCTGCACCCTTATGCCCCCAAATCTTGTCCATATTGAAAAAGTCCTATAAGCACTGTCCTGTCAGAAATCAGAGGGCAGCATTCTTCACCCTTTAGGAAAGGCAATTTTAAATTCATTTCAGTCATTGCCTGCAATTGAGTTTAACTGCAAAAAATCCTTCTAGTTCAGTGGTTCTCAACCTTGGCTGCACATTAGAATCACTTGGGAATCTTTTTAAAATCCTGATTTCTGGGCCTCATCCCCCGGAAATTCTGTTTCTTTGTTACTAATGTTATAGCCTCACCCCATAACAAAGAAACCAAATTTCTGGAGGATGAGGCCCAGAAATCAGGATTTAAAAAAGATTCCTAGGTGATTCTAATGTGTAGCCAAGGTTGAGAACCACTGTTCTAGTTGACCTACAATCTTTTACTTTTTCTTTAATCAATTGCTCAGAAAGTAAACCAGTCCATCTGAATTGCTGGGATAAGAACAAAGCTTTTTTAGCCCTGGTCGGTTTGGTTCAGTGGATAGAGCATCGGCCTGGGGACTCAAGGGTCCTGGGTTCGATTCTGATCGGGGCCATGTACCTTGGTTGCAGGCTCCTCCCCGGCCAGGGCCCTGGTTGGGGCTCGTGCAGGAGGCAACCAATCAATGTGTTTCTCTCACATGTATGTTTCTCTCTCTCTTTCGCTCTCTCTAAAAATCAATGGAAAAATATCCTCGGGTGAGGATAAAAAAGAAAAAATTTTTTAAAAAAAGAAAAAAGAACAAAGCTTTTTTAAAAATCAGAAGCATAAACAAGCAAGAAAGTGTGAAAACCATCTGCTTGAGGACTCTAAGAACTGATGCAGGTAAATAATTAAAACAGTTTAAGTGGCCTTTTTTTCTCATTAAAAAAAAAGGAAAATTTCAGGACCACATGGTATAAACATATCACATATGGAAGCTAATTAAAACCCTGTCAGAGGAAGCTTGTCATCTCTTATACTTCAGTAAGTGAACAAGAAAATAGGACAAGATTGCTACAGAAATGCTTTGAAATTTGTCATTGTTATAAGGAAAACACATTTCAGGAACCTGAATCGCTTATCCTGGGAATGTTACTATTGTTTGGTCAGAAGTAAACTCAAGTTTGGACTAAACTGATCCAGAACAGTTCTACAGTATAGAAGAGCTTGTGATCTAGAGTTCATGTCATCAAATCACTGCATTAACTTAAAACAAAACAAAACATGCAAACAAGTAAAAGGCAAGGAATACCATTCCGGAGGCATATACAAAAGCGGAAGTGGCTCTTAATTGAGGTTCAGGTTCCCTGAGTTTAGTTCTTAGCTCCCCGAATGTTTTGGTTACATGGTCAGCCAAGACTTGCCACTATCACCACACCATCCATGACCCTCCTTGGGTTATTTAAATTATGCATTCTATTCCATATTCTCCTTGAGATTTTGGTACACTTAGTTAAATATATTTCACTGAACTGAGTTTAGCAAGGTGCAAATTCCTTATTACCCAGCATCTCCCTGTCCCACAAACCACACCCCCAACGTACACATGTACTCTCTTCCTCCTTTGTTTTGTTAAAATTAGTTGTCTCTCATGGATTCTTAAAGACAAACCTGCGAGTAATTATTCTCACCTTTCATCCTGAGCATTCCCTAATCAGAGTAAAACAGAGAAAGAATACTGTTTGATCCCCTACTAGGTGCTTTATAAGTATGATCACGTGTCATCTCAGAATAACCCTATGAGTTATGGAATATTATTATCCTAATTTAACAGATAAGAATGGTGAGGATTGAGGGAATACCTGCCTGGTGAGATATCACACAACCAGAAAGTGACACCGCTGGTACTAAACCCTGAATGACTTTCTCAGATGCCTAGACAGAGAGCACTATTCTATGTATCTAATCTGAAAAGAAATGACCTGATATAAACGGGAGGATCCTCATTTGTGAAAAGAGTTTAACTTAAGATCAATAACCCTCACCCAGAATCTGGGGCTTTATTTGCTTTGGGAAATGAATCTTTTGGTCCTAAAATAGTTTGGAAATATTTCTTATGGGGAGTTTTGTGAAATAAATGAAAAGAAGAATGTATAATTAATGAAAGCATCATAAAAGGGGTTCAGGTGCCAATTTAATCAGTTGGAATGTTAAAAATTACAGACAGTAAAAATTACAATATTTTTTTTACACAATATACCACATTCAAATACCGATATTAAAGCAATCTTAGCTCATTTGGAATCATAAAAATAGGATGGTAGGAAACAATCATATACATATGCACACTCGTGTCTATCACAGTGCAAGAACCTTCATAAAAATGTTTTCCCATTCTCATATGATAAGCTATTACATTTTGAGTTTATTCTGAAAAAAATTTTTTCCAAATATCAATCTATACAGATTCATTATTGCCTAGTCTAATTAGAGCATTATTTAACAATGACTGAGTTTTAAAAAATTTACAAGATGAAAGTATATGTAACTCCTTTTTTCCTCCTTAAGTCTACACTCTGTAATTATCTATCCTAAGTGGACACAGACTGAATAATGTCACGGGACAAAACACTTAGATGCCATTATATTAGATGCTATGTTTTATGTGGGGCCCAGGAGAGTTGCCACCTACATACCCCAGTACAGCTATCAAGATTCAGAGATGACCTCTGGGTCCAGGTGTCCAGCACTGATCAAATCAGGGTGTTAGGTATGAGCCTTAACTTGCTTTAGTTCCCTTGCAGTTTTTACCATTGTGTGCTGCTCATTAAAGAAATATTTATTGATTCAACGAATAAAGCAATGTATTCTGTAGCAGAGCTGATAGCTTTGCAAACAGCAATAGCTTCTTTTTCCTTAAGGATAACATGTTGGAGTCAGGGGATTTTCCCTCCATTAAAGAAAAGGCCTAATCAAAGATAACAGGGATGCATCTTGGCTTTTGGACTCAGAGAACTATTGCTAGGACCTTCTGATTGTAAACGGAACTGGAAAACACATTCAAGTGACTCTTGACCTCTTATGCAGACTAATCTTCATTCTCAGTGAATATAGCGGCTCTTTCTATAGCCACTATTTTGAGTTCATCAGAGTCAGAGGACATGCAGGATGAGATACAGAAGCATAGACATCAAGTAGAGAAGGTAGTAAGTAGTCACAAGTCAGGCAAACTGGAAACTGGGGAAGCGAAATAAGCAAAAACCAAGTGGTCCGTAGCAAAGATAATGAGACTCATAATCAGAGTGAAAACCAAGGACTAGGAGGTCAGACATGGGTTTTCATGATCCAAATTATTAAACCAAATATCAGGATAGGAAACATATCACAACCCAGACTTCTAGGTTAAACACAGCAAAATAAGGACAGAAAAGCCAGCTAGTTACTAGTTGGAGGAGCACCCTTTGCCTCCTCCTCCCGCTCCACCTGACTCTCCTCAGAATTTAATAATAGGGTTCCACGTACTTTCCGCACAAACTTTCACACTGATTTTTAAGTTGTCACTTTTAACATTTTGCTACTTGTTAGCTTTATTCTTTCATGTTTTTGTTTTCAGAATCATTCTCATAGGCAAGATAGCTTCTCACCAAGGAAATATAAAAAAGTAAATATTCCACTCTTGATTGAAAATCTCTTTTGAATTGCTCTCTTGCTCCCCATAAGAGCAGTTGTTAAACACTTATCACTGAGTTTCTATCAGACTAGAGTCACCGTTCAACTCGACATGACTATCTTGCTCGTAAGCTCTTCTCTCTGACTCTTGGAACTGAATATAGTGGCTTAAGTAAATGGATATGTCATTTCTCTATTTTCCTTGTCATGACCGTTGATGTGATAGATATCAAAATAAAATCCTTCTTTTCATTTTCTACATTATGGTGATCTAAAAGGGCAGAAAGGTATAATCCTGTCTTTAAATGGAATCCAATGTCTCATGAGAATTCAGGACCTAGAGTAGCTGACATTGGCATGGATTACAGAAGAGAGAGCACTGATGAGAGGTCTATAATAAAAAGTTGGTTGTTTCAGACAAGACATTCGGCTTGCCTCGCTTCCTTTATCTGACATTGAATCAAACTGGGACCAGGTTCCACCAGGAAAAATTGCATTAGAGCCCTGGATGCCACCCGTTTCTGTAGTCCGAAAAGTGGTCATGATTCCTAGGTGGCTATTTTTTTCTTTGAAGGGTAAATTGACTCTCCTGGATTGTTTTAAGAATTAAAGGTAATATATTTGCAAGTACCCAAAATATGCCAACATAAAATAAGCATTTAATAACTTTTATGATTTTTTTATCCCATCAAAATGCAGCTTATTTTATAAAGTTTTTGGGAGATTCAAATGAGGCATGGGAAAATTTCTACAAACTTAGAAATATAAAAATATAACATATTAGTTCTATTATCATTGGCAGTGTAACTAATAAGGATACAGGACATTAAATTTGTTATTTATACTAGGGTTGCTTTTGAAAAATAAAGCATGAACTTAATCATTTATAGAAAAATAACATATATTTTTTAGGCCCTTTGTGTAACAGCAGTCTCAACAAAGAGAAGCTGTTTTATTTTCTTTCTCTCCCCCACACTCCCCTGCTCATGCCCTCACCACCCTGGTGTCTGTGTCCATTGGTTAGGCTTATATGCATGCATACAAGTCCTTTGGTTGATCTCTCCCCCTTATTTCCTCCCTCCCCTACCTTCCCTCTGAGGTTTGATGGTCTGATCGATGCTTCTCTGTCTCTGGATCTGTTTTTGTTCATCAAATTATGTTGTTCTTTATATTCCACAAATGAGTGGGATCATGTGATATTTATCTTTCTTTGCTGACTTATTTTGCTTAGCATAATGCTCTCTAGGTCCATCCATGCTCGTGCAAACGTTTAAGTGTTCCTTTTTACAGCAGCGTAGTATTCCATTGTGTAGATGTACCACAGTTTTCTAATCCACTCATCTGCTGATGGGCACTTAGGCTGTTTCCAAATCTTTGCTATTGTAAATTGTGCTGCTATGAACATAGGGGTGCATATATCCTTTCTGATTGGTGTTTCTAGTTTCTTGGGATATATTCCTAGAAGTGGGATCACTGGGTCAAATGGGAGTCCCATTTTTAGTTTTTTGAGAAAACTCCATACTGTTCTCCGCAGTGGCTGCACCAGTCTGCATTCCCACCAGCAGTGCATGAGGGTTCCTTTTTCTCCACATCCTCACCAGCACTTGTCATTTGTTGATTTCTTGACAATAGCCATTCTAGCAGGTGTGAGATGGTACCTCATTGTCATTTTGATTTGCATGTCTCGGATGATTAGTGACTTTGAGCATGTTATCATATGCTTCTTGGCCTTCCTTATGTCCTCTTTTGAAAAGTATCTATTTAGGTCCGTTGCCCATTTTTTGATTGGGTTATCTTCCTTTTGTTAAGTTGTATGAGTTCCCTGTCCATACTAACTCCTTCTGTAGCCTAGTCTTTGCAAATCAGCAGAGGCTTCTTTTTAAAAAGTAAATCATACTATGTCCCCTTTGTGCTCACAACCTGCAGTAGCTTACTATTTCCCTCAAAGTGCTAACCATGGTCTTAAAGATCTTACGTGACCTGTCACCTGCTCTGCTCTTTTCACTCTCTGAGTAGCCCTACTCAATGTACATTAGCCTTCCTCCTTGACTAGACCAAGCACACACTGCTTCATGCCACTTGGAAATCCCTCTTTCTGAATTACTCTTCTCTTGGATATCCACCATGGCACCTCATTTCATTCAGGTCTCTGATCAAGCAATCTTATCAAAAAGACTTAATTTAAAATAGCATGCCAGTTACTCTCCCCATCCATGCTTTAATTTTATTCTTAGCATATTATCAACTGATATAAATTTACTCATGTTGTTTTATTATCAATCTCATCTTACTAGCATTGCATCTCCAAGAGAATAATGGCTTTGTTTTGGCTCATTCCTGTATTGCTAGCACAGAATACAGTGTGTGGAACATAGAACACAATCAATGAATATCTGAAATATTCACACACTCAACAAATTTTTATTAAGTTTCAGAAATGTGCTAGACATTATCTTCTGATAGATCTAAATCTCATGAAAAAAAGATTGATCTTGTAGTTGTAAGAGCACTGAGTGATAAAATCAAGATTTGCACAGTAGTAAGGGACCAGGCAATAAGAGGGGATAGCCTACATTGGTCAATCTAGATCTTCTCAGCTATCCCAACGTATGACTCAGATAGGCATGAAGGAAGATGTCAAAGCAAGAGAATCCCAAGAGATGGAATAGCAGGTGCAAAAGCTATAAGCAAGCAAAACCATTCGGAAGCTTAAATAATTTTTAAGTGGAACAATGAAGTATGTTAAGCAAAAGGAGAGTAGTGGGAAATAAAGCTAGAAAGGACTTGCTTCATGCACTCATCCTTTTTCCTAAACACATTCAACAATGTGAATGCTCTTAATGCCACTGCACTGTACACTTAAAAATTGCTAAAATGGTAAATTTTAGGTTATGTTTATTTTACCACAATAAAAAATTAAAATATAAGAAAAAGACAAAACACAATAAAGTGCTTGAAATCTTTTTTTAGAAAACAACTTTTAATTTTTATTAGAAGTGGGAGTAAGAAACTGTGGAGTTAAGTGTGATTCATAGATTTCTAGTTTAAACAGTTAGATGAAGCTGTTGAGATAATATATAAGTGGAAATATCAAGTAAGCAGTCAAATATGGAAATCTGAAGCCCAGTAAAGGGATCTGACCTAAAAATAACAATGTGGGAGTTGTTGGCATGGAGATAATAATTGCAGCCTTTGGAATTAATGGGATTGCTATGGAAGAGTATGTAAGAATAAGAAAAGCGGTTTCACAGAGAATCTAACAGGAGAGTAAAGAAGGAGAAGAAATAGAAACAAAAATGACACTTAACATAAGTAGAGCTTTTAAAGGAAGGAGAAATAGGATAAAATGATGCTTATAGGACATGCAATATCTAAGAAGTATCTTTTTTGGTGACAGAAAACATTGGTGATTTTAATGAAAACACATTGAGTGGAAGACTAAGGGTCTAAAATAGAATGAGTTGGAAAATGAGTGGGAAGTGGGGGAAAATGAAGAAAACACGTTTTAAAATACTCCTTAAGCAGTTGTTATGAAAGGAAGTCAAGGGGGCACTTTTTTTTTTAGAATGGGAGAAATTTAAGCATGTGTAAACTTCCTAAGAAGGTACTTGTGGAAAGACAGATTCGGACAAAAAGAGAGTGCTGCGGATTGATACGACGTGTGAAAAGAAAACCAGGCCCAGCCAGGTTACAGCTGATCTCAGAAGGTGGGCCCCTTTCTTCTCTGTAACAGGAGGAAAGGATGTTTTCTTAGATCTGGGGACTAAAACCAAGAGTGTTGTTTGTTTCTCACAAACCCGTGGTTATTTTTATAACACAATTGGCATCTTCTGTGAGAAAAATATTCTGTGATACCCAAAATAAATGTTTTAAATACTTAGGTCCTGGATGGAGCTGCTCAGTGGTTAGAGCGTCAGCCCATGCACCAAAGGGTCATGGTTGCAATTCCCAGTCAAGCCAAGGGCACATACATGGGTTGCAGGTTCAATCCAGGACCCCCGTTGGGGCACATGCAGGATGCAAACAATCAATGTGTCACATCAATGTTTCTTTTCCTCCCTCTCTTCCTCCCTCCCTGCCTTTATCCTAGTGTGAGGATTTTAAAATCATAAATAAATAAATAAATAAATCTTAGAATTTTAATAAAATATTTTACTTGGATATTATCAAGGTGGCTTCTGTTGAACTCACCTTCCTGGGTATCTGCTATATTATTTCCAGACATATGGGGCAGTTATTGTTCTCGGAACAGGCTGTCTACCCTCATAGTACCCGTGTCTGTTTCCTTTGGCAAACCAAATCCTCATTTCCTTTGTGCTAAGCTGAGAGTTTGTGATTAGGGATGCAGAAAGGAAGAAAATACAATTTTGTGGATATTTTGTAAGAGAAACATAAATAGATTATTATAACCCAGCATGTAAAATGCTGGAATTAGGAAAGTGTTTTCACTGTAACAACCCCCATATTATTAAGAAACTGAGTCCTGAAGTATAGACTATGTTTCATTAATCTTTGCAACCTCTTTAGCCCAAGAATTGTTATATACTTCCAAATAATTCAAAAATAATTGTTGAACCACTGAATAATTGATAGCAGTGGCATGGGCTCTACATTTATGCATACTCTCATTAATGCAATAAAAGATCCTAAAGTTTTTTTTGGTCACAATTCCATTTTTGGTTTTTTGAATTTTCAGTCATTTCTAGGTAAAGACTATTAGGAAGATGAAATTTTTTGCTAAGAAAGCAATTAGAATGCTCAAAATCATTCACCTTAACCAAAGACTATACTTTTTATTTTAATCCCAAATACATGGCTTCTATCTACATTGTGCTACTCACCTGCTTCACTAAAATAACATTACATTTTAAAGGTTAACAATAGAGATCAGAGTATTTTTAAATACTAATAATCATGTTGCATGATTAATTTTGAATAGTAATGTTCCGTGGTTGTGTGCTGATGCATGCAGTTTATAATTCCAGAAATAGCTTGATATAGACTTTATTTATTGAGTTCTCTTGTAAGGTCATCTGCAGCTCAGACTTCTAGGACATTTACATTTTGAGGCTGGTTGGAGAAAATAACTAGCATGAAATCTCTGTGTTTAGATTACCATTTCAAAGAGAAATAGACTCAACCTATTTTTACTCTAAAGGATTGATGACATTGGATGGATGATAATGATTCGTTAACTTCTGATTATATTTCTGATTTGAAGGTAAAAGCTCCTTCATGATTGAATTTTCCTGTTGAGTTGCACAAGATACACAGGGTAGAGTATATTACAAATAATTAATGAAATGTCTAATTAAAATATTGCTGAACATAATCTTCAGAGGTTAGTTAACATTTATGTGGACTTTTACCACTGTAAAGTTTGCCTATCGATTTTATGTTTTCTTTGAAACAAGAGCTTAATACATCATCTCTGCTGCATTAAAGTCAAATTATAGAGACTCTGACTCCAAAATTCTTCTCTTAGTTATTTTTTATTTATTTTTTAATATATTTTAATTTTTTTTTACAGAGAGGAAGGGGAAGAGATAGAAAGCTAGAAACATCGATGAGCGAGAAACATCGATCAGCTGCCTCCTGCACACCCCCTATTGGGGATATGCCCGCAACCAAGATACCTGCCCTTGACCTGAATCAAACCTGGGACCTTTCAGTCCGCAGGCCGACGCTCTATCCCCTGAGCCAAACTGGTTAGGGCATCTTAGTTATTTTTAAAAATTTATTTTGGCCTTATATTTTAGACATTGAAAAACAATATAGGATAATGGTTGAAGGCAGATTCTAGAAGCCAGTTGCTTGGGTTTAAATTCCAGTGTTGCCACTGATGACCATCAACTATTTTTCACCCCCTGTCCTCTGGTTTTTGTTGTTGTTTTGTGTTTGTTTTTTTAATCCTCACTTGAGGATATTTTCCCATTGATTTTTCAGAGAGAGAGTGGAAGAGACAGGGAAAGACAGAGAGAAATATCAATGTGAGAGAAACATCAATTGGTTGCCTCCTGCACATGCCCGGACCAGGGAATAGGCCGGGGAGGAGCCTGCAACTGAGGTACATGCCTTTGACCGAAATCGAACCCAGGACCCTTTGGTCCGCAGGCCGACTTTCTATCCACTGAGCCAAACCAGCTAGGGCCTGTCCTCTGGTTTTCCTATCTATAAAACAGGGATAATTTCTATCTCAAGGGTAATGAGAAGAATTAAATAATTTAATGCATGAGAAACACAAGAACAGTGTCAGGAGCACAGTAAGCACTCAACATGCGTGAGGTGTATGGTCACTATGGTTTTGGACTACTGTGAGCACTTTACCTAAATCTTCTTGGTTTGATTGTAGCAATTCTAGTAGATGCTAACAGACAATCAATAGATTGTCATGTTCAATTTAGAAATATAAATGAATAAGCATACAAAAAAATAAAATTGAAGAAAATAAACTTTTGCCTAACATTTGACACAGCTGTAGTCTCATGGGCACACCTGCTACTGTAAAATGTTTAGAGAATAAAGTTATATAAAATCTTTGAATTGCAATTTCCAGTATTTCAAATTACAAATTACTTCATGTCCGACACTTGTCACATTTTATATGTTAAATCTTATTATGCCATTATCATAAACTGCCAAGTAGGAAGCAACATATTATTTTATCTTTTTAAAAGATCATAGCAAAGTAGATATTTGCCATTTGAAGAATAAAACATGTATCTTGCTAAAGAGCAAGTAGGGCAAGGGGGAATAACAGAATCATATAATTAGGAATGGATTCTAGAAAAAAGGAAAATAATATAAATTAATTTTTTTAAATATTCAAACTTACAAATTTAATGGTAGATCTTTTTCTTTTTGTGGCTTTTTTTAGGAATTACCATAATAATTTTTTTTGAAAATTAACACTGGTTCTGACACAGTGCTAACCACTTTACATTAATTACCTTTTTTAATCCTCAGTATAACAATGTTATGTAGTACTATTGTTATCTCTCACAGAATTTGTGAAGCACCAAAGCTAAGAGAGGCTAAGAGATTTGACCAAGATTCCACATAATTAAACAAGCTTAATATCTAAGTGGTCTGTTTCTAGGACCCAGGTTCTTAAACTTTATACTATATTTCCTTTTTATTTATTGAGAGTATTCAAATCTTAAACTTTTCTTTAATACAAAATTATTTTTATTCTGATATTCTGAAAAAAAAGTCTTGAATTGAGTACAAAGATTTCAAGTTCTTAAGAGTAGTGGGTCTGAAGCCAGATGAACTAAATTCAAATCCTAGCTTGCTACTGAACAACTCTTTGATCTTTGAGACAGTTTATTTAGTTTATGAACTTCAGTTTGCTTATCTGTAAAATATGTTTAATGTGCTTCACAATTATTGTAAATTTTAAATGAGTTAATATATGTAAATAATGTAGACCAGTGCCTGGAAAAAAACCATTCAATTAATTTTAGCTATAAATGTGATTTTCTAAAAGTAAGAGCTTGGCCTCAGAAAGTTATTGCATTAATTAAAATTGGATTTACCTAAAAGTGGCAGAAGATTTGAAATGACTGGCTTTAAAAATATAAAAGTTTATTTCTATCTCATGTAAAAGTTTGGAGAATTATTTCAGGGCTTGTGGCTTCCCACATTTTGCCATATACATCTGCATTCAAGTCAGCAGAGAAAAGGAAAGGCTAAAAAAGAAGGAACAAAAGAATATACACTATCTCTTAAAGACAGACCCAAATGCTGACACATATGACTTGATGTGACATCACTTTAGTTAGAAGTTGAAGACAAAGGCATAACCAACAGCAAAGAAAGCTAGAAAATATAGTCTTTATTTTAGGCATGCAAGAAGGGACAATCACTTGCCATAGCAATGGATTTCTTATGAAGTGTTAGATTCATCTTTATTCCCTTTTACTTTTTTTCTTTGTTTCTTTTTGAAAATATGTTTTTATTTATTTCAGAGAGAGGAAGGGAGAAGCAGAGAGGGACAGAAACATCAATGATGAGAAAGAATCATTGATCAGTTACCTCCTACACAGCCCCTACTGGAGACTGAGCCCAAAACTCAGGCATGTGCCCTGCCTGGGAATTGAACCATGATCTCCTGGTTCATAGGTCAATACTCAACCACTGAACCACACCAACTGGGCTCCTTTTACATTTTTAATAATATCCTTTGTCCTAGTTACATATTTCCTCCTGTTATTTTCTCTTTGTTGTTGTTGTAATTTTTAAAATAGAAAAACCAAAAAAGAGTTATTCAGTCTGAAGAGATTTGTTTGGTGAAACAACACATATTTTTCCTACATGCAAATATTTTTGGGGAAATATGGGAAATAAATTAATTTTTTCAATAACCACTGCATGTCCTATTGAAGCCCTCAGATAGTTCATCAAAATATTGACTCTTTTAGCTAATGTTGTTTCTTGATCCACTTAAAAGATTAAACTTTTGTTTCTGGTAAATAAAATTGCATAAATTTTATAGTAAACAGGCAACCTCTGAAAATTATATTTTTTTACATTTAAAACTTGGTGTTGGTCTACATTTAGAAAAGTATAAAAAGCAGAGGGGGGAAAATTTTACAGTGGAGAAACCTGACCAACAATACCATAGCAGATTAAAGTTAAAAACAGTGAGAAAAGATGTTAATAGAATATTCCCTTGATATGATGTGATGAAGGTGTTATTTTGTCTCTTTGGACTTCCTTCCCCAAAACTCATAGTTCCAGTCTAATCATGAGTAAAACAACAGACAAATCCTAATTAAAGAACATTTTACAAAATACCTAGCCACTGCTCTCCAGCTGTTAAGGTCATCAAAAAGAAGCAAAATCTGGAAAACTGTCACAGATAAGAGGAGCCAATGGAAACATGACAACTAAATGTAATGAGATCTGGATGGGACTCTAAAACATAAAAAGAGCTTTAGGGAAAAAATAAGGTAATCTGAATACAATATGGACTTTAGTTAATAAGAAATATATTGGTTTATTAGTTGTGACAAATGTACCACTAAAGTAAGATGCTAATAGTAAGTAATAGAAATTGGGTGTGCAGGTATTTAGGAGCTCTCTTTGCAACTTTTCTGTAAATCTAAAACTATTACAAAAGGGGGGGGGGTATTTAAAAGTCAATTTATTTTTGTGATAACAGCTACCTTTTATAAAAATATCACTGGAATTTTTCATTTTAAAATATACCCAGTTTTATATTTAGGCAACTCTCTAAAAAGTAGACAATAGAATGCCATTTTTACAAATAAAGATATCAGTCATGCTAATAATGCAAAATCTATAAAAACGAGTTAGTTTGGAGATGGCAGAAATCTATGCAATGTTTCCACTGCTCATCTAAAGATAACTTGAGTGGTAAAAAGGAAAAAAAGAAAATAAATCTAAAATCCTCTTGACCCTGAATTATTTTTTTGTTCTTGTTGAATATCTTTTTTATTAATTGATTGGTTTTAGAGAGAGAGAAGAAGGAGAAGGGAGCGGGGGGAGAGAGAGAAGGAGAGACATGGATTTGTTGTTCCACTTATCTATGCATTCATTGGTTGATTCTTGTATGTGCCCTGTCTGAGGATTGAACCCATAACCTTGGCATATCAAGATAATGCTCTAACCAACTGAGCTACCCAGCCAGGGCCAATCCTAAATTATTTTTGATCATTACAGGGAAGGACATTCTAAAAATCACCCAGAGTAGTTTGCAGGTTTTTACTGAAGTTTTTTGGTAGGAAGATCTCCTGACAAGAACTGTGATCATAAAACAACTATTTTACATATACTAACATGTTCAGAATCTACCTATGTAGAATTACAAATATTATTTCAAAAAATATTATATGCAGTTAGGAAAAATTGACCTATTACTGATAACTTAACTTCCTGTTTAATAAAAGACTATTCAGAATTCCTTATCCTTGTCTCTCCAGCATTGTTTGGAAAGTTGATTTTCTTCTGGTTGCTTGTATTCAGCAGAGGTATTAAATGATTCTGGCATGGCTTGATGTACAGCCTGTCACATAATGGGACTATGTCATCTATGTCAAGTTACATCTCTCTAAGTCTCAGTTTCCTCCTCTATAAAAGGGAGAAATAAAACTTCATGAGGTTGTTGTGAGGCATAAATAATATAATGTGTATAAAGCTGTTTTTATAGCTCTAGGCATAAAATTGCTCTTCAGCAATTGAAATAGTAAGGGTTGGGTAAGTGTGGTATTCAAAGTTGACATTTTCAAATAGAAGATATTTCTAGCAAATAAAAAAATAAATAATGATTCATTTTTGTTACATTCATTACCTATAAGGATAGGTATACATATTTTACTTTGGGATGGAATTGCAAATTTTCTCAGAACGAAGACCTTCTTAACAGCAAAACATTTGCAGATCCCCACATAAAAACAATTTGACAGGCAGTATTCATGACAATAGTTGACCATTATCTATATTTTAAAAACTGTAGTTTACATAAATGTAAGACCTAATACTCCTTCAGTCTAAGAAAACAATTGCTGGGCATATGGAATTTTGCATGTACTCCTTGCAATAACACCAAGGTCTTTATGAGTTCATGCCCCTCTGCTCTGCTCTGAAACCACTGATTTAAATCATATTTTTTAAGTAATTCAAAATCTGAAAATTTCTGGTATGACTATATTTTCCTGACACAGTGTCATATTTGCTACTTAAGTGCAAAAGACTTGAGATAGTATCTCTGCTTCCCCACTCGGTATCATGTTGTTTGCATACATGATACTGAGAACTTATCCTACGTGTTATCCTTCCAGTATCTGTGTAAACAAAAAACATAATTTGAGACAAAGCCTGATTGTCAACCTTTGAGACATTCTGCATTCTAAAAAACAACAACTAAAACAGTTAAATCAAAATAGCAGGGAATTCCCTTCTGTAGTACAGATGAAACAAATCATATGTTGACACAAGAAATATGCAATATAAGACAGTAAATAAACTCTCCAGCTGTAGTCACTATTGGATGCAACAGTGACAGGAACTGGTGATCACAGCTGTCTCTGCTCTGCCTAGCCTTGTAAAACAGGACGTCTATAGGTGGCCCATACTGCCTGCCAATCCTTCTAGAGAGCCATAGACCATAAATTCAAAGCCTGGTGCTGCTGAGGCTTATCGGCTTATCAGGTATCTATAAATTCACTACCCAACCAGCAAGAATGACCCCCTGGCACACATAAATATACACATGGTGCCTGTCTTGTAAGAACTTACAATTTTCTTGGTCCAATAAAGTGGTTAGGAAATAGAATTTAAAAACGAATTACAGTTGTAATACGTGTTAGTTTATCACTTTTGTGTTCTCTGTCAACTCCACCAAAGGAAAAAAAAGACTTTGATATTGGAAATGGGATAATCTGGTTTAAAATTTGAGAAGAAAAGCTATGTCTGCCTTAAGGATGGAGCCAGGCAAAAGAAAATGTCAGTTTGGAGGTGGGTATCACCAAATGTGAGCAGGAAAACGAAGGGTGCACATATATTAATCCTTATTGTGCAGAGGGTGGCAGATTCCGTGTGAGGATGCCTCCTCCTGGCTTTCGCACAGAATCACAATGCACTCTGTAGCTTGTGCCCAGAACCCTATTACCTGGAGAAGACAAAAGAGGCCAGAGGGTGAAGGAGAATCACTTCAGGCACAAGTTATAATAATAGTGACACTTTGGATTTTTCAAATAGTATAGATTCATCACTTCAGGCACAAGTTATAATAATAGTGACACTTTCTCAGTGGATTTTTCAAATAGTATAGATTCTTCTGATATTCTGTCCTGGAGAAGTTAGATAGGTAAGGCTGCATCAGTAACTTGGCAACAAAAGGAGGTTAGCAGGTGTGAGGCACCAAGAAATTACCTTTTTTTTTTTTTAGCCAAAGGGGAAAAAACAAAAATATAGATTAGCTGTTGTGCTATTAAACGTCGCCTTGAATACTATAGATTCTCTGATATTCTGTCCTGGAGAAGTTAGATAGGTAAGGCTGCATCAGTAACTTGGCAACAAAAAGGAGGTTGGCAGGTGTGAGGCACCAAGAAATTGCCTTTCTTTTTTTAGCCAAAGGGGAAAAAAAGAAAATATAGATAAGCTGTTGTGTTACTAAGCGTCGCCTTCAATACTGTATTACCCCAGTCAGGTGATCTAGGAAATTACAGAAACTTTCAGGTAGAAAGCAAGGAGTAATTTCAGAAGGAAAGTCTTGAGAGAGGACAAAAGAGACAGAGTTAAATTCCAGGTCATGCAGGCTGAGAAGACACCGGTAGAGAAAGAGGGATGGCGGGCACTGATCCCTGTAGGACACCAAGGATTCCCAAATCATTCATCTCAGCTCCATGCCTTGCCTACTGGACATTCCTTCATCAATAAACCACATGGTGAATTACAGGATAAACCAAAAGGTTATCCTTTATTTATTGCTGTCAAAGGACCAAATACACTGCATTTAAATTGTAATTGAATGCTTACCAATGATCCTCTAAGTTACAGTGAGCATCTCTAAATCTTTGTATCCTCAGTGCCTAGGACTGTGTTTAATTCTTTGAAAAATTTTAAGATTTTGCACATTATGTGAAATATTGAATTAATAAAAGATAGTTTAAAAAATTCTACTTTCATCAAGATTCAACAACAATAGAAGGACCCATATAACCCACATGAGACATTCCTGGAGCACCCAGCTCAGGTGATCAAAGAGACTGTGCCACTGGGTTCCACAGGACACCTACTACATAAGACCACCCCACCAAGACTGAGAGTCACAGCAGGTCTCCCTAATACATAGCAACAAACACAAAGAGGCAGTCAAAATGGAGAGATAAAAAAATGCCCCAAATGAAAGAACAGAAGAAAGCTCCAGAAAAAAAAGAGCTAAATGAAAAAAGAGACAAGCAATTTATCAGATATAGAATTTTTAAAAAATGGTTATAAGAATGCACAAGGAACTTAGTGAGAACTATACCAGCATGAAAAATAACATAGAAACCATAAAAAAGAACCAGTCAGAAATGAAGAATACACTAGAGAGAATAAACAGTAGGTTGGGTGAAGCAGGGGATTGAATCAGTAATTTGGAAGATAAGGCAACAAAAAAACACACAAGAAGAGAAAAAGGGGGAAAGAATTATTTAAAAATGAAGATAGTTTAAGATCTTTGGGACAAAATGAAGTGTAACAAAACCCACATTATAGGGGTACTAGCAGAAAAAGAGCCTATTTGAAGAAATAAGAACCTGTTTGAAGAAATAATTACCGAAAACTTCCCTAACCTGGTGAAAGAAAAAGACAAACAAGGCAAGGAAATACAAAGGGTCCTAATTAAGATAAACCCAAAGATGCTGAAATCCTCAACAAAATATTAGCAAACCAGATCCAGCAATGCATTAAAAACATCATATATCATGACCAAATGGGACTTATTCCAGGGATGCAAGGTTAGTACAATATCTGCAAATCAATACACATGATACACCATAAAAATGAAATTAAGGATAAAAATCACATGATTATATCAATAGAAAAAACATTTGATAAGATCCAGCACCCATTTATGATAAAAACCTATTAGCAAAGTGAGAATAGAGGGAACATACCTCAATATAATAAAAGGCTACATATGACAAACTTGCAACCAACATCATACTCAATGGGCAAAAACTAAAAGTGTTTCCATTAATATCTGGAACAAGACAGGAATGTCCACTTTTACCACTCGTATTTAACATAGTACTGCAAGCCCAAGAAACAGCAATCAGACAAGAAGAAGAAATCAAAGGCATCCAAATTGAAAAGGAAGAAACTGTCATTATTCATAGATGACATGATACCATATATAAAGAACCCTAAAAATCTCATTAAAAAACTACTAGAACTACCCTGGCTGGTATTTCTCAGTGATTAGATCATTGGCCTGCATGGGTCACTGGTTTGATTCCCAGTCAAGGGCACATACTTGAGTTGCAGGTGCACTCCCCACCCCAGGTCAGAGCACATGCAGGAGGCAACCTATCGTTTCTTTCTCACATCAATGTTTCTTTCTCTCTCTGTCTCTCTGTCTCTCTGTCTCTCTGCCTCTCTCTCTCTCTCTCTCTCTCTCTCTCTCTCATTCTCTCTTCCTTCCACTCTCTCTGAAAAAAAAATCCTCATGTGAGGGTTAACAACAACAACAAAAACTACTAGAACTGATAAATGAATTCAGTAAAGTAACATGATATAAAATACCCAGAAATCAGTTGCATTTTTAAAAATATATTTTTATTGATTTCAGAGCAGAAGAGAAAGGGAAAGAGAGATAGAAACATCAATAATGACAAAGAATCATCGATCAGCTACCTCTTACACACCCCTGACTGGGGATCAAGCCTGCAACCTGGACATGTGTCCTGACCAGGAATCAAACTGTGACCTCCTGGTTCATAGGTCAATGCTCACTAAGCCACACCGGCTGGGCCAGTTGCATTTTTATACGCCAATATTAAAGTATCAGAAAGGGAAACTAAGAAAACAATTCCACTTACAATTGCATCAAAAAATACCTAAGTATAAATTTAACCAAGGATATAAAAGACCAGTACTCAGAAAATCATAACACTGTAGAAATAAATTGAAGAAGTTGCAAATAAATGGAAATATATACTGAATTCATGGATAGGAAGAATTAACATCACTAAAATGTCCATAATACCCAAAGCAGTCCATAGATTCGACACAATTCCTATCAAGATACAAATGGCGTACTTCACAGAACTAGAACAAATATCCCAAAATGTCATATGGAACCACAAAAGATACCAAAATAGCCTCAGCAATCTTGAGAAAGAAGAGCAAAGTGGGAGGTATCATGCTACCTGATATCAAACTATACTGCAAAGACATAATAATCAAAACAGGAAGACATATAGATCAATGGAACAGAATAGAAAACCCATAAATAAACCACTGCTCTATGGTCAATTAATATCTGGCAAAAACATACAATGGGATAAAGATAGTCTGTTCAATAAATGGTGTGGGGAAATTTGACAGATATGTGCAAAAAAAATGGAACTAGAACACCTTTTTACACCATACACAAGAATAAACTCAAAATGGATTAAAGACTTAAATGTTAAACTTGAAACCATAAAAATCCCAGAAGAAAACATAGGCAGTAAAATCTCAGACATTTCTCATAGCAATATCTCCTTGAGCAAGAGAAACAAATGAAAAAAATAAATAAATAAACAAATGAGACTACATCAAACTAAAAAGTTTTTGCACAGCAAAGGAAACCATCAACAAAATTAAAAGACAAACCACTGAATGGGAGAACATATTCACCTGTAATACCTGATGTGAATATCCGAAATTTATAAAGAACTTAAAAAACTCAACACACACACACACACACACACACACAACAAAAACAAAACAAAACACACATTTCAATTAAAAAATGGGCAAAGTACCTGAATAGACACTTCTCCAAAGAGGACGTACAGATGACAATAGACATATGAAAAGATGCTCAACCTCACTAATCATCAGAGAAATGCAAATTAAAACTACAGTGTTATATCACTTCACACCAGTCAGTATGACTATCATCAATAAATCAACAAACAAATGTTGGTGAGGATGTGGAGAAAAGGAAACCTTCATGCACTGTTGGTAGGAATACAGCCACTGTGGAAAACAATATGGAGTTACTTCAAAAAATTCAAAATAAGACTGCCTTATGACTTGGCAATCCATTTCTGGGAATATATCCAAAGAAACCTGAAACATTGATTCCAATATGTGCACCCCTATGTTTATCGCAGCATTATTGACAATAGCTAAGATGTGGGAACAGCCTGAGTCCCCATCAATAGATAAGTAGATAAGAAAAAAACAGTGGTACATTTAAACAATGGAACACATCTCATCCATAAAAAAAAAAAAAAGGAAATCTTACCTTTTGTGACTGCATGGATAGACCTGGAGGGTATTATGCTAAGTGAAATAAGCCAGTCAGACAAAAACAAGTGCCATATGATTTCACTTATACAGTGGGGCCTTGACTTACGAGTTTAATTCGTTCCGAGACCAAGCTTGTTAAGGAGCTCGTTAACTCAAATTACTCTATCAACTCAATGCAAAAAATCAGCCGAGAGACAGCTGGGATCTCAAAAAACTCGTTAGTCGGGACACTCGTAAGTCAAGGGCCCACTGTATGTGGAACCTAATGAACAAAATAAACTAACAAACAAAATAGAAACACACTCATAGATTCAGAGAACAGATTGCCAGCTATCAGAAGGGAAGGTGGTTGAGGAGCTGGGTTAAAAAGGTAAAGGGATAAAGCAAAAGAATACAAAACTCATAGACAGACAACAGAGGGAAAGTGTGCTGGGGGAGGGGGGAGGCAGAAGAGTGTAAAGGGGGGGACGTAAATGGTGAGCGAAGGAGACAGAGCTTCAGGTGGTGAATATGTAATATGTGTGCTTTAGAATGATGTATTTTAGAATTATACACTGGAAACCTAATAATTTTATTAACCAACTAGAGATCCAGTGCAAGAATTCATGCACCAGTGGGGTCCCTCGGCCTGGCCTGCAGGGGTCCTGGTTTGCAAGAGGGCACAGGCCAGGCCGAGGGACCCCACTGATGCCCGATCAGGGCTGGGGAAGGACACGGGAGGTTGGCCAGCGGGGAGGGACCCCGGAAGGGCTCCAGGGCATGTCGGGCCCATCTTGCTCAGTCCCAATTGGCCAGACTCTAGCAGCAAGCTAACCTACCAGTCAGAGCGTCTGCCCCCTTGTGGTCAGTGCACGTCATAGCGACTGGTCGACTGGTTGATTGTCTGCCCCCTGGTGGTCAGTGCATGTCATAGTAAGCGGTTGAGTGGCCTTATATACCATTAGCATATTACGCTTTGATTGGTTGAACAGCCGGCCAGATGACCTGACACTTAACATATTAGGCTTTTGTTATATAGGATGTCATCCCAATAAATTCAATAAAATTTTTTTAAATGAAATTTAAAAAATTTTTAAAGTAAAATTCTGCTGACCTATTTCTTAGATATGTTTTTAAATATTTTTAAACCAACTTGATACCAAACTGTATTTTACTCATCAGTGTTATGAGCACAGATATTTTGCCACTCTGGTGTGTTCAAATTAAAAAATGCAAATATCCTATTTTTCATTTGTAGAGACCACTAATGCCTACAGAGGCTTGAATATTACAATGAATGGTTTTTCAATTTGCATAATAAAATTGCTAAACTAATAGGTCTTACTTCTGCCACTTGTCCTGAATTCTTTTGAGTTAAAGATATTTTGCACACACACACAAATAGTATTTTCTACAACTTACGGGCATTTGGAAATCAGATTTATCAGGAGCCTATAAAAGTCATAGACTAGAATATATCAACATGGCAATATCTCTGGTTGGTTTTTTTGTTTGTTTGTTTGCTTATTTAATCCATAGCCTGAGAGCATATTTCAAATGTTATCTATATGTGATGATGGTACCACTCCATATATAGTGAATACTAGTTTGCATGGGTCCATGTCATCTATTTAATTTATGGCCACAACATATGGCCACAACATGCATGACCCCACAATGACATATCTCATGTTATTTTAAATTCCCTTGACTATATATTTTATTCATTTCTCCTTCCCAAGAACTAGGCATTGTATCATATAGTCTCCAATCATCTTACCACAAAGGAGCTAACTTAGAATGATACATATTCAGAGAACTGAGACCTCATTAATAATACTCAAATGTTTTCTTTATAATTCTGTTTCACTAATAAAAGTTTGAGAGATTAATATTTCAAAAATATGTGAAGCACAGAAGACAATCCTGTCTCCCTGGGCTAAAATCACGAGAATAGCAAATAGGTGCACAATAAGGGATCATTTACTTCCCTATATTCGTTACCATAAAGTACTTATACTTTGAAGTATACTATAAAGTACTCATATTTGGAAATGTCATCCTTGGAAAAAAACATGTCCAGTTATGATTCCTCTATCTGATGTATAGATGGTACCTATGATGCTACTTGATAGGTTTTCATAATAATATATTTTTAAATACCCTTTGTTGTCTCTCTTCTGTGTATTAAGTATTCCTATTTGACATTATTGTTCATTTTTTTTTTTTATCACACAAGTCATATCAAAGTGCTTAAACATATTCCACAGAGACAGGCAGGGGAGAGATTACAAATACAGAATAGGTAGTGTACTGGGAGGAACTAATTGCCATATAAAGTATCCACCTCTTTCCTGACAAACCAACATCCTAAGCAGCTGTGGAATACAGCACATACTATTTAAAGTTATCTTAGAATTTCATTTCACTGCATAATAATATAAAAACAAATCATTTTTCATTGCAACTTGGATTGTATGTGTACTTTCTCTTACTAATACATAGTTCATCTCAAAGTCCATTGCTTACGGTTGGAATTATGGGAACAAATCTCAGTAGTTAAATGAAAAACAACAGAATTATATAGGAAAATATTATCAGCTATAGCTTTTGCTTTCGGCTTTTCTCAGTTCCAAACACTGGATAATGCTAAAATATCTCCAGGTTAGGGAACAGTTTCAAAATACCACCAAACATCAGCCATCTGTATTTAGTTGAGCCAAATGTTAAACACAGAAGTAATATATAATATTTGAGAGAAATAAGACACTACTTTTTGACAAAAAGAAAAATGTGCAAAAATTAAATATTATATTTTATCAGTTTACATTCTTTTCAGTCATCAATAGGTCTTTTATAAAAATAAATTACGAATCAAAAAGAATACCAATCATTCTTAGAAACAATGATGTGTTCAGTAAATAAAATTGCATTTGATGATTTTTTCTGGATAAAAATATTTTCAGAAAGAGTGGCACTAGTTAACTTGATGTCAGAATTCTGCATAATGCAGGAGCTGTCATCCTTTGCATAGTTAACATTTCTCAAGTTCATGGACTTCTAATAAGACTGTAACCTTCAGACAACATTTTAAATAAAACCCATTTTCCCCCCGCTGGGCCCAATTTATTACTTTCTAGAAAATACATAGTCACACACACACACACACACACACACACAGAGAGGGAGATTTTATTAGAGCGGTCAGTGAAATAGAGATGTTGTAGACTTTGGGAGGAAAAGAAAAAGACCAAGTTTGAAATAATAATAATATCCCTCAGGTCAGGCATTTCCTGTCATTTCATGAATAACTGGGTTAGAGAACCCGAAGGCAAAGCTTACTTTTTAAACAGCATCGTGTATAGCTGATAAGGGTTTTGATATTGACATTTTCTGTGTTTTTTCACTAGTCTTTTTTTAAAGCTATGGTTCCTATTGATCCATATGCCTATGCTCCCTTTCAGGTATTCTTCTCAAGAAATATATTTTCACAAATTAGTAAATACCATATGTGCACCAAGAGAAAAACATGACCTCAGGAAAATATCATGGGGCAACAGTAATAAGGCTTATGCAAGACAGCTACCATTCTCAGGAGAATGAGGATTGAAAGTGAAGGGGGAGGGGAGAGATGCAGTAGGTATGCCTTTCTAAACCAAAAGGGGAAAAAAAGGATATGTTTTACAAATAATGGTATTTTTAAAACATCTTGTATCAATTCTTAAAAAGAATTTGGGGTTAATTGAATGTGGGGCTTTGGGTACCATACCAGCTGTTCTAATTATCATAGTTCCATATTGTTAGTTAGTTGCAAAGAGTTTCAAACAAGCTTTTCCCCTAAAAATCCTATATAATAAATAGGTAAAATGCTAATTGCCATCACACCCTCGCACAAGATGGCTGCCCCCATGTGGGCACAAGATGGCCACCACAGGATGGCTGGCAGGGGAAGGCAGTTGTGGGCGATCAGGCCAGCAGGGAAGGGCAGTTAGGGGTGACCAGGCCAGCAGGGGAGGGCAGTTGGTGGGGACCAGGCCTGTAGGGGAGGGCAGTTGGGGGCAATCAGGTCTGCAGGGGAGCAGTTAGGTGTCAATCAGGCTGGCAGGGGAGTGGTTAGGGGGTGGTCAGGCTGGCAGGCAGTAGCGGTTAGGGGCAATCAAGCAGGCAGGCAGGCGAACGGTTGGGAGCCAGCAGTCCTGGATTGTGAGAGGGATGTCTGACTGCCGATTTAGGCCCAATCCCACAGGGATCAGACATCCCTCTCACAATCTGGCAGTTGGACATCCCCCAAGGGGTCCCAGATTGGAGAGTGTGCAGGCTGGACTGAGGGACACCACCCCCCCTCCCCCAGTGCACGAATTTCATGCACTGGGCCTCTAGTTTAATCATAAAGGCTAATTTATTGATAACAAATCCTCAGGCTACTAAACAGGTTGGTGATCTAGTTGAGAGGTGGGGTTCGGGGTACAGATTCTTCTCCTGGGTTCTTGTCAGATGTTGAAGAATAAATTTGTGGACTAACATATTTATTTAATAAAAATGTAGACATTTATTGGAAGCATATACAAATGCTATCTGGGCAGGGGGTCCCCAAAGGAGATACCCTGGGAAGGGGCCCCCAAATGGGAAAAATCTAAATAATCTGAATCTACTGGGTCTCTTTGTCTCCAGTTTATAAAGGCTGTAGCTCTTTGTCTGAACATGACCTTTTCTAATTGGTCCCTTTGCTTAATTTGGGATCCCCGTGCTTTCCTCATTGGTCATTCTGCTACATGGTATTAGTTTCAAAGCTCAAAGCCCACATGGTGCTCCCCTCCTCCTCTCCCCTTATCTTGCAACATTCCTCTATCATCTGTGAAAATATGTTCCCTCTTCCCAATATCCTGTGACTTTTCTTTATCCTCTGTGAATGTATGTCTTCCTCCCCCCTTATCCTGTGGCATTTATCTTCTGTGCAAGTACAATATGCATTTTGGTATCTCCAAACCCCCATCTATGCATTCCTCTCCCATGGACCCTCTCTTGGTTGTCCTGGCTGGAGATGTTTTATTACCCTTATGGCTCCCCCAGCTGCTCAAGTCAGGGCTGTTTTTAATTGCTCAATCCAGAAATGCCTCCAAACTTCCTGGACCCCCTACCCCTTTTCCTGACTGCCTAATTAAGCTAGCTAGTTAACCCTTATCATAGTTTAGTTTAAAATTGTTCTAAACTTCTCATGTTGTAAAATATGATAATTCTATATGTAAAGGGGAGTTGTTAGCTTATATGAGATCAGATTGTCATTTTGAGAAGGGCAGGCTGAGCTGCAGAGTAATTAACTGGCTTGCCTAAGGTAAAAAATGCAAACTACCACCCAAAGAAATTCACAGATACCAGCAACAGTATACTAGTAGAGTGATCTCCTGTGCATTATTGTTGGAAGTTCAAATCATTTTCTAATACTCAAAGATAGAATCAGGTTGGAAGGTAGGTACCAGTACCAGTTACCCAAGGTCTTACTCTTTATGTCCAGAAACTAAGGTAAGGAGCAACGTAAAAGAATCAGACAAGTCCAGTTAGGGCCCTAGAGGGAACAGGAACACTGATTTATAGATTGTAAGCTATTTAGGGATATCCTTTTTATAGACCAGTGTTTTATATGATACATCCCATCACAGTTGTTCCCTGGAGGTAACAAGCATATAATCAATCAAATGATACATATGTAAATATATGAATGCACATGCACAGAAACAAGTATTTTAAATATTTTTATAAACCCACTAGAGGCCCAATGCATGAAATTCATGCAAGAGTAGGCCTTCCTTCCTCTGGCTGCCAGCACTGGCTTCCCTCTGGCACCCAGAACCTGGGCTTCCCTCGCAGCCCCAGCTTCATCAGGAAGGACATCTGGTCTAATTAACATATTATGCTGTTATTATTATAGATAGTCATATAAGTTTAAGATGTCAGAAATCATCCTCCTAGGAGATTTCTATTGAAATATTAAGTAAAATCTCTGATGGTTCCTAATTAAGGACTGAATTCTGAGAAAAAGAACCTCCCGCTCCCTTTCTGTCCCTGCACACACAGACTTTAAATTTGTTATAGACACTGTTTCCCCAACTTATGCGAACCTGAGAGCCCTTTTGTTACAGCTATTGACATCCTGTAGAAATAGTGTCCCAAAGGGCATGTTTGGGGAAATAATGTCTTACGCATTCACCTCCATGCACAGAAAAATTTGAGCTGAAAAAAATATCTACACTAATAAAAGAGAAACATGGTAATTAGCGTACGACCGCTACCCTTCCCATTGGCTAATCAGGGAGATATGCAAATCAACTGTCAGCCAAGATGGCGGCCGGCAGCCAGGCAGCTGATGCGAACAGGGAGGCTTGCTTCCTTCAGTGAC
>NW_005370182.1:2550385-2558879 GCF_000412655.1 Myotis brandtii | reverse complement strand
TAGGGATTGGGCCTGCCCTCTGCCACCCGGGAGCAGGCCTAAGCCAGCAGGTCATTATCTCCCGAGGGGTCCCAGACTGTGAGAGGGCACAGGCCGGGCTGAGGGACCCCCTCTCCCCCCCGAGTGCACAAATTTTTGTGCACCGGTCCTCTAGTCAATAAATATAAAATAAATTGTTCTTCTCTCTTAATTTCTTTAAACTTAATGTTTTGAGTGGATCTAATTTCCTTTCTATTGTTTAATTTAATTTACTTTCTTTAATTTACATTTCTTTAACATTTCTTATAGCAGTTCTATTGGTGAAAAGTTCTGTCAACTTTTGTTTTTATCAGAAAACATCTCTATTTTCCCTTTTTTATTAAGTATATCTATGCTTTATAAATATTTCTAGGTTGTCCTGCCATGGTGGCTCAGTAGTTGAACGTGGGCCTATGAACCAGGAGGTGGCAAGCTTGATTCCCAGGGGGGAAGCCAATTGATGATTCTCTCTCATCATTCATGTTTCTATTTCTCCCTCTCCTTCCCTCTCTGAAATCAATAAAAAAAAAACCCACAAACATATTTAAAAAAAATACTTCTAGGTTAACGTATTTTTTTTTCTTTCATTACTTTAAAGATGGTGTTTGTTTTGTTCTGGTTTACCATATACCTGATGAGAAGTCAATGGTCATGCTTACCATTAATCCTCTCTGTATTATGTGTCTATTTCACCCTTTGGCTGTATTTAAGCTTTTATTTTTACTTTTATTTTCTGGCAAGGTAACTATAATATCCCATACATTCTTTATGTTAATGAGGCTTGGGACAATGTGTTTTTCAGGTTTTTGGATTCAAAATTTCCACATATTTGAAAATTTTCAGCCATTAATTTTAAAAATATGTTTCCCAATGTATCTTCTCCTTCTGAGACTCAGTTGATTAATTTAATATTATTTACAGGTCACTGAATCTTTGTTCATTTTTTTTAACTTTTTTTTATTTCTTGCTTTGGTTTGGATGCCTCTTATTGATCTTCAGATTCACTGATCCTTTCTTCTATAGTATCCAATTTAATGTTAAATTTCATAAACTAAATGTCTCAATTCTAGAATTTTCATTTATTTGTTTAATAGTATGCATCTCTCAATTGGTACTTCTAATTTACTCAATCGTTGCATCCATTCTTTCAATTAAATTTCTAAACACTTTTAGAATGGTTGTTTCAAAGTTCTTGTCTGCTGATTCCAACATGTTTCTCATATCTAGGTTTATTTCAATTGACTGATGTTTTCCCCAGTTACAAGTAATGTTTTCCTGCTCCATATATCAAATAAATATCAAGAACTTTCTAGGTTTCCCATCTACACTAATAAAAGAGAAACATGCAAATTGGTGTCACTCCACTACACCCACCAGCCAATCAGCTGAGTATGCAAATTAACCCAAAAAAGATCGCAGTTAATTTGCATATGCAGGCACGAAGCAAACACTGAAGATAACTGAAGATGGCGGCGGCCATGGAGCTGGAGCGAGCAGGAGGCTTGGGTTGCTCCCGGCGACGAAGGAAGCCAAGCTTCCCGCCGGCCCTGGCCTCTGCTGAAGGAGGAGGTAGGGGCCTGTGTCCCCGGGGGTGTGGCCAGCCTGAAAACAGCCCTCAGCCCCTCATCCAGGCTAGCCAGGCACACCAGAGGAACCTCCACCCTGAAGGGGCTGTGGCCAGCCTGAAAATGGCCCTCAGACCCTCACCCAGGCTTGCCACACCCCTATGGAGTAAAAGTCCCCACTAGAGGGTGTGGCCAGCCTGCAAACAGCCATCCCCTCACCTAGGCTGGCCAGGCACCCCAGTGGGGACCCCCACCCTGAAGGGGGTATGGCCAGCCTGAAAACAGCCCTCAGCCCCTCACCCAGGCTGGCCACGCCCCCCAGCAGGGACCCTCACCCCATGGGGGTGTGGCTGGCCTGCAAACCACCTCAGGCCCTTCTCCCAGGCTGCCCCACGCCTCAAGAGAACCCCTCACCCAATCTGAGACACCCTTCAGGGCAAACCAGCCAGCCCCCATCCATGCACCAGGCCTCTATACTAATAAAAGAGTAATATGCTAATTAGACTGGGAGACCTTCCAGGAGACCTTCTGGACGTTCTTCTAGACAAAGCCATGGTGGCGTGGCTGAGGTAGAGGTGGTTAGAGGCCAAGAGGGGAGGGCAGTTGTGGGTGATCAGGCTGGTGGGGGGGCATTGTGGGTGATTAGGCCTGTGGGGAGGGCAGTTGGGGGTGAGCAGACCAGAAGGGGGACCAGTTAGGGGCAAGCAGGCCATCAGTGGGGGTCAGTTGGGGGTGATCAGGATAGCAGGGGGGCAATTTGGAGTGAGCAGGCCAGTGGGGAGGGAAGGTGGGGGCGAGCAGGCCAGCAGGGGGGACAGCTGGGAGCAAGCAGGCCGGCAGGAGGGGTAGTTGGGGGCGAGCACACTGGCACGGGGGGCAGTTGGGGGTGATCAGGCTGGTGGGGGGGCATTTGGGGGCGAGCAGGCCAGCAGGCAAAATGGTTAGGGGCTTTCAGGTAGGCAGGCAGGTGAGTGGTTAGGAGCCAGCAGTCCCGGATTATGAGAGGGATGTCCTACTGCCAGTTTAGGCCTGATCCCTGTAAACCGGCAGTAGGACATCCTTCGAGGGGTCCCAGATTGGAGAGGGTGCAGGCCAGGCTGAGGGACACCCCCCAGCCCCCTCGCATGAATTTTATGCACTGGGCCACTAGTTTTTTTTATATTATGCTTACCATTACAGATGTTATATTATTAAGAATCTAGATATTACTACTTTCCTATAAAGATTGTTGAGTTTATCCTAATAGGCAGTTAAATTTAGAAGCAAAGTAGCTTGATGATTTCAAGTCTTGCTTTTAAGCTATTTAGGTCCCATGTAGAATAATTGTAACTCTAATGCTACAGTAATTCAACTCCTAAGATGTAGCTTTTCCAGTATTTCAACTGAATCTTGAGTGTTTAGTAATGTCTCTTTGTTTCTGGATCATCATAAGTCAATGTCTTCTGAAAATTTGTGACCTCCTAAACCTCTATTCAGTGCACAGCTCCCAGGTAGCTGTTCTCTGTTAGGTCTCATGGAGTCTCACTCTGTTTGGACACCAGCTTAGTAATTCACCAAAGACTTAAGGGACCCATTCAGATTCCTGCAGCAGATTGCTCTGAACATCTTGCTTCTCTGAGGTACCCTGCACTGGCTACCTTAGTAGTCCCAACTGCTGAACTTTGCTTTTTCAGTTCAGCAAGACCACTCTGCTCTGTTGAGTTCTCTTCCATGGACTTTAGTTAATAAACTGCCTGCAAAAGGAAGCCTGGAAGATAATGGGCCTCCCTTTGTGTGTTTTCCTTTTCTCTTGGAGCATTGGCCCATGCAGGGTCATGTGTTCGACCCAAGGGCACATACCTGGGTTGCAGGTTCCATCCCTGGCCCAGTTGGGGCATGTGTGGGAGGCAAGAAGTTGATGTGCCTCTCTCACATTATTGTTTCTTTCTCCCATCCACCCTCCCTCCCACTCTCTCTAAAAAAAGCAATGGAAAAAATACCTTGGGTGAGAATTAACAAAGCAAAACAAACAAAACAAAACAAAAAGGAGAAATTTAAAGAAAATAAGGAGTCAATGGTCACAAGTAATTTCAACATCCACCGAGAAAATTCCATTGCATTTCAAAGGTTGGGAATAATCCCCTGGGACTTGCAGTTCTGTGCTGTGAGCTTGCAACTTTGCTCACTAGCCTCCTGTCTCTGCCCTCCAAGATATCCTCAGATTGCTCTGAACATCTTGCTTCTCTGAGGTACCCTGCACTGGCTACCTTAGTAGTCCCAACTGCTGAACTTTGCTTTTTCAGTTCAGCAAGACCACTCTGCTCTGTTGAGTTCTCTTCCATGGACTTTAGTTAATAAACTGCCTGCAAAAGGAAGCCTGGAAGATAATGGGCCTCCCTTTGTGTGTTTTCCTTTTCTCTTGGAGCATTGGCCCATGCAGGGTCATGTGTTCGACCCAAGGGCACATACCTGGGTTGCAGGTTCCATCCCTGGCCCAGTTGGGGCATGTGTGGGAGGCAAGAAGTTGATGTGCCTCTCTCACATTATTGTTTCTTTCTCCCATCCACCCTCCCTCCCACTCTCTCTAAAAAAAGCAATGGAAAAAATACCTTGGGTGAGAATTAACAAAGCAAAACAAACAAAACAAAACAAAAAGGAGAAATTTAAAGAAAATAAGGAGTCAATGGTCACAAGTAATTTCAACATCCACCGAGAAAATTCCATTGCATTTCAAAGGTTTGGAATAATCCCCTGGGACTTGCAGTTCTGTGCTCTGAGCTTGCAACTCTGCCCGCTAGGCTCCTGTCTCTGCCCTCCAAGATATCCTCTTGGAGCATTGGCCCATGCAGGGTCATGTGTTCGACCCAAGGGCACATACCTGGGTTGCAGGTTCCATCCCTGGCCCAGTTGGGGCATGTGTGGGAGGCAAGAAGTTGATGTGCCTCTCTCACATTATTGTTTCTTTCTCCCATCCACCCTCCCTCCCACTCTCTCTAAAAAAAGCAATGGAAAAAATACCTTGGGTGAGAATTAACAAAGCAAAACAAACAAAACAAAACAAAAAGGAGAAATTTAAAGAAAATAAGGAGTCAATGGTCACAAGTAATTTCAACATCCACCGAGAAAATTCCATTGCATTTCAAAGGTTTGGAATAATCCCCTGGGACTTGCAGTTCTGTGCTCTGAGCTTGCAACTCTGCCCGCTAGGCTCCTGTCTCTGCCCTCCAAGATATCCTTTTTTTTTTGTTCCATAGCTTGTGTTTGCAACTGAGTAGTTTTATCAACTTGTTTCTTGCCTGTAGAATTTTGAAGAATCTGGCTGCTTTCCTTCACCTAATATTGTTTCTTTCCTTTTGATCCAAGCCTGCAGTATTTCTGGTGATATAAAATTCTCAAGAATTTTCTAGGTTTCCCATGTATATCATAGGGATTCACTCCATCAGATAAGGGACTTATCCACAGATCTTTCCTACATAATCCTCTCTCTCTCTCTCTCTCTCATCTCTCTCATCTCTCTCTTTTTTATATTTCTTCTCAGATGGCTGAGAGGATCTATGAGTCATATCATCAATCTCTTCAGTCTCATTGTGTGACTGAATACTCTGACCTTTTGATTTTTCAGAGTTATTAGCAAAGAGTTGAGCAAAGCCTTGGCTTTTCCTTGAAATCACTCTTTCCTGTTGACAGATCCTTTAAGTTTAGCATGTTTTACCATCTGGGTAAGCTGATAAAAGTTCTGGTTCTATGTTAATAGTTATATCCTGCAGACCCTGAGCGACAGGTGAATGATTACTCTGACACAAGTTTCTGTGAAAGAGAGGGCTAAGGGACTGCTTGGTTTGAGAAACCAAACAGCCCTGTTCACCTGCCTCCTTGGGCTTTTATAGTAACAACAGCTTGAACTAAAATTAACGGTTAGATACTATAAATAGGGTAAGCATCCTTGAGAGGACACATGCATCTGCAGTGTCCTATAAGCAAGGACGTCTAAAGATGAAACATAAAGATTCCAGTAAAACACCCGGGGGCTCAGACTTGTTTGGAAAAGTCAAGGCAGGGTCTGCTGACTTTGACTTCTGCAAGGTCCCCTGAAAGGCCCCCCAACCTTTTTGGAGATTCCTCCTCACAGACTTTCTAACCAAGTCTCGTGCTTCCCTACAATATCCTCAATTTATCTCATCTTGCATTTTAATATAGCAGCAAGAAAACACACACACACACACACACACACACACACACACACACACACACATACACGACTCACCTTTAACACTTTGCTTAGAAATCTCAGCTAAATATTAAAAGTCAGTGCTTAAAAATTCTGCTCTCACCTCTATGCAGGCCACAATTTCACTGTTTTCCGCTATTATATAAGAAGTATCCTCTTTCTTCCAGTTTGCAATTACATGTTATTCACTTCCTCTGGAACTTCACCAGAACTGCCTTTGATGTCCATATAACTACTAAGAGTCATTTCATGATGATCGGGCTTTCTCTAGAGTGATTTAGTTTTCCTCCATAGTTTCCTCACTTCCTTTTGAGTCCTCCCTGGCTGTTATTAATGCCCATATTTCTACTAACAGTCTCTTCAAGGTCATTTTATGGTTTTTCTATCATGTTCCTCAATAATTTTTAGCCTCTGACCACTGCCTGATTTCAAAGCCACTTTGCACTTTTAGGTATTTGTTGCAGCAGTACCCCTGTGCTAGACAGCAAACTCTATATTAGTATTTTATTGCTGCTGTGACAAATCCCACTTACTTAATGACTTAAACAATGCAAATTTATTGTCTTACAATTCTGTAACTCAGAAGTCTGACATGGGTGTCTCTGGGCTAAATCAAGATATCATCAGGAATGTGTTTCCTTTCCAGAGGTTTGGGGACAATCCATTGCCTGGCCCTTTCCATCATTCCTAGAGGTTGCCCAGATTACTTGGTTCATAGCTCCTCTCCTTCATCTTCAAAGACAGCAACAATGGGTTGAGTCCTTCTCCCATCACCTCTCTCTTTTCTTTCCTTCTCTTTCTATCTCATTTCTCTAAACCAGTTTAGAACAGTTCTACGTGTTGTTTAAGGATTCACATAATCAGATTGAACCCACCCAGGTAATCCAGAAGGATATCTCCCTTCTCAAGGTCCATAGACTTTCCCCCTTTTTGTCAGGTAAGGTAACATACTCTCGAGTTCTGGGGATTAAGGTATAAATATTTTTGAGGAGCCATTATTCTACTGATCACAATTTGTTTCCTAACATTTTTGTAACATTTGTAGTTGTTTACTGCAGAAGAGCTAATCTGTTACGACATATTCTATCATGACCAGAAATTGTAAATGAAAAATAGAAGTTTCAAGGCTAGTTTTATGTCACCATGTTTTTTAGTTTTAAGAGGGACACCTTTTCTTATAGTCAGATATAATTATATTTCATTTATTTATCATATCATTTTATGTCTTTGAATATTCCTATGGGAATGTCATATTTTATAAATTTGAAAAATATATGTTAATACATCTCACTACATTAACAAAGATTGAAATATGAGAATCCTGAAAATGTAAAAGTCTTAAAAAATTAGCATAAGCTAAGGAATTCCAAAGTTAAGGAATAAAGAATGATTGTGAACTATAATTATGTTAATGCTACATGGGATTATTCTGTATACTAAGAGACAGGAATATTCACCATTTTTGTCATGATCTGTCTTGCATTACATAAGTTTTGAATTAACTAAAGACTATGGCAAGGCAGGCTGAGCATAAAACATAACTGCCTCATACTAGTAAAACATTTTGCTAACAAGGTTACTGCTAAAGTTGTTATAGAAAATACCTGAAACATAAAAATAAACATAAAATACACAAAATATTTTTCAAAAATATAACAAACATTTCACATTAAATTTGTTTCAAGTGTTTGATTATTGAATTGTAGTAGAGGGAAAGATGATTGCAAATTCCTTAAGAAATATGTGAGAAAGCGAATAAGCTAATATTATAAAAGTTTGCATTGGTTAAAAAGTTAGGAAATGTTAACACATTAATACCTAGGTATGTCTGGGAAATATATAAAACATAGCAAAGCTCAGAAAAATAAAAGTACCATTCCAATTAGCTTTATGTTTTATTTTAATTATAAATGAAACATTCAATTATATTGAAGAAGCTAGCTAAACTTTGAAAATCATGATTAAATAATAAAAGTAGAAAGAGAGCCTTAATTATTTTAAGTGTGAACCATCACCTCTGACCAAAATTATTACATATTTATTCTCAGTGATATATGTAAACATCAAGGTGTTTTACTAAATTACAACATTTAGTAAATTTTTAGAAGTTGTAAATAAAATAAAGTGACAAAAAACAAGAAGATAAACTGTTAATTGTTGCCCTTGACATGTAATAAATAATGCCTTATTTAAGTATTTAGAATTTTATGATTTATAAAATATGTCCATAATACTCATTTTTTCCCCCACAACTCTATGAGCAAAATGAATAAAAGGCTTAGGAAAAGGGGTGGTAGGATTTAAAGTTTTCAGAGGAACTTTTTCTTTGTTTCCAATTCCATTTTAAACATTTAATTCTTACTTTCAAATTCTGATAATATTTAACAGAATGAAGGCTGAAAGCTTATAAAGAAAATGTTCCTTGCCTCATTTCCTCAAATAATGTAAGGATAGAATCAGAAATGCTCTTAACATAACTAATCCATGTAATATAAAAGCCAAACCTGAACATTCCAATATTATTGAGTAACATCCTGTCTAATAATAGACAAACATGGTAATTAACCATACCTCTGCTACGCTTCCCATTGGCTAATCAGGGTGATATGCAAATTAACTGCCAACCAAGATGTCGGCCGGCAGCCACGCAGCTGAAGTGAACATGAGGCTTGGTTGCCCTGGCGATGGAGGAAGCCAAGGTTCC
>NW_005370182.1:2545698-2549565 GCF_000412655.1 Myotis brandtii | reverse complement strand
GTTTAGGCCTGCTCCCCACTGGCAAGTGGACATCCCCTGAGGGCTCCCGGGCTGCCAGAGGAATGTCTGATTGCCAGCTTAGGCCCAATCCCCTGGGGAGCAGGCCTAAGCCAGCAGGTGGTCATCCCCCAAGGGGTCCCAGACTGTGAGAGGACACAGGCCGGGCTGAGGGACCCCCCTCCCCCGAGTGCACAAATTTTTGTGCACTGGGCCTCTAGTCTAAACTAATAAAAGGAAAACATTCAAATTAACCATCACTCCACTACACCTACCAGCCAATCAGAGTGACTATACAAATTAACCCAACAGAGATGGCGGTTAATTTGCATATGCAGGTGCGGAGCGAAGACTGAAGATGACTGAAGATGGTGGTGGCCACAGAGCTGGAGTGAGCAGGAGGCTTGGGTTGCTCCCTGTGACGGAGGAAGCAAAGCTTCCCGCTGGCCCTGGACTCTGCTCAAGGAGGGGCTGGGGTCCTGGGTTGCTGGGGGCAACCCAGGCTTCTAGTCCGCCCTGAGATCTGCTCAAGGAGCTGGAAAAAAAAAAGGAGAGTCTGGGAGCAGCCAGAACAGAGAAGCTAAGCCTCGCTGCTGCGGCTGGACCAAAGGCCTGGGTCCCGGGTGCCGGAGGAAAACCGGTGCCGGCAGCCAGGGGAAGGAAGGCCTATTCCACAAATCTTCACGGGCCACTACACTAGTGGAATCACTGAGGCCTATTTGAGAGTCACCAAGGCTGGGAACATGATCTCAGAACAGTTAAAAACACGTTCGTGAAGGGATGTTATGGGTTCTCTCTCATCAAAAGCCCACACGTGTCTGTGCTACACCAACAGGGTTGCTTTAACTTGGAAGCCTTCGTCCGAAAGCCCACAGCCTCCAGGAGCCGGCGGGAGGTTGAAAGTGGCCGTGGGTAGATGAGGCCGGTGCCAGGGGACTTGGCAGGTGTCAGCAGCTTGGCTGTCTGACCCCCAAGAGCGGGAGACAGGCTCTGACGTCACCACCGCGCGGAGGATTTGACAGCAGCAGCAGCAGCTTCAGAGCTTGTTGCTATTTGTTCTCCTTTTCCCTTTAAACCTCTAGGTTGCCTTTGTTGGAGAGAGGAGCAGCCTTTGCAGCCTCCTCGGTGGAGAGCAGGCCTTCGATCTGGGTTCACACGCAGCGAGACAGACTCCTGTTTAGAAACACGTGTGGGTCTTGCATTATTTGCTCTGTTACCAATAAAGAGGGTTTTAGATTCTGGCACGTAAATGTGTTTCCTTCTTATCCATGACGGCAGGCACAGCCACAGTTCTCCACTCCTTCGCAGGCCTCCGTCCAAGGGCGGCGGTGCAGGTGCTTCACACAGGGAGGGGGACAGGGAGCAGATGGGGCAGTCCTGCTTTTCCCAGACCTTCTGTCTCAGTCCCCATCTTCCTGCTCCGGGTCTGTAGGGTCTTCCTTTTGAGGCGGATTCAGGCATCTGGGGGGCATGATGTTTATCACATGCTGTTTTCCATGTGGGTGGTCAACAGGGGGGTGTTTCTGAACCAGGATTCCTTCCACATTGCAGTAGGGGGTGGGGAGGAGACAGCATGAAGGTGCAAACACATCCCGTGGGGACTCCTCGCTGAGCGCCTTCTGTATACCTTCTGGTGGGCGTCTCCCCTCAGAAGGGGTACTCCCTGTGTCTGCGACCAGTAGGTGTGTGTGTGTGGGGTGGTGGCTGGGGGGGGGGGGGGGGGGGGAGCGAGCCAGGCTGGTTGGCTGCTGCAGTGCCCTCATAGCTGCAGTGTCAGTGGGTGGGGCAGAGTACCTGGGACTCTGGATTCCCTCTGGGGTTTGCAGAACCGCCCCCTCCCTCTGTTCTCCCATTCTCCGCAGAGGCTGTGGCTGTTGGCAGAGGCAGGACGATGGATCCCCGATCAGACCTACCGCCCAACCTCCAGATAGGTTTCCTGACCCCTCTGTGTCCCCCGCTCACCTGAAGCCCCTAAAATAGTCGGGGTGCCCACTGCTCAGAGGCTCCCGTGAACTCATGGAGGTGGGCCCTTGGTCATCGGTTTTTATTTTTTTATACATTTCTTCCGTGTGCAGTGATCACACTTCATCTGAAGCAGGGCGGGCTCAAGTGACCTTGTGGAGCGTCTAGGGCGGGGAAGCAGCCGCAGTGCCATGGTTGTCAGTGCCTGCAGCTCCGGACCACCCCACTTGGTTTTAAAGGCAAACCCGCCTTGGACAGGCCTTGAAGGTCTTTTTTCCTTCTGTCTGCTTACATTCAAGTGCCGGCAGCGCTGGTCCCTTGGTGCCTGGCCTGTCCTCTTCAGATTCAACCTGCAGGACTACTAAGGGAGCCAGTCCCCAGTTCCACCCACTCCCAATGCTGCTTGGGCAACCTCCTCCTGTCCAGTCTGACCTGTTATTGCGTCCCAGCCTAATTAGCATATTTCTCTAATATATATATATTTGGAGAATGGGGATAGCGAATATAATGTGTAAAATAAGTTGACCTAATTCTAATTACTTTGTTTAAATCTATGAAACTGTGCTATATTTTAGCAGAGTTGATTCTCTGGGAAATCTTAAATCTGACAAAGTTCCTCTAAGGCAGCGGTTCTCAACCTGTGGGTCGCGACCCCTTTGGGGGTCGAACGACCCTTTCACAGGGGTCGCCTAAGACCATCGGAAAACACATATATAATTACATATTGTTTTTGTGATTAATCACTATGCTTTAATTATGTTCAATTTGTAACAATGAAAATACATCCTGCATATCAGATATTTACATTACGATTCATAACAGTAGCAAAATTACAGTTATGAAGTAGCAACGAAAATAATTTTATGGTTGGGGGTCACCACAACATGAGGAACTGTATTAAAGGGTCGTGGCATTAGGAAGGTTGAGAACCAATGATCTAAGGAATTCTCTTTCTTCTGGATTTGATCCAGATCCGGGACAGGAGATGTGTTCTATGTTATGTACCCTTTTCATCTTCTTCTTTTTTGTTTTTTTCCCTAATCATGCTACACATTTTCATGTTAAGTAATGATCATGGCTATACAACAAAGCTTTGGCATTGAAATAGTCCCAAGGACTATTGGAAAGGAGAAGTTGGAAAGAGGAAGGAGGAGGTGATAACTCCATGTAATGTTATAAAACACCATAAGGATCATAACATAAAACTCTAAGAGAAATGGTTTTGAAAGAGTCCTCTTCCCTCAACACATCCTCTTGGCCCCGTCCTGACAGAACTTGTCTTAAGACACTCGTATTTGATTACAGACCAGTTTCCATGTTAACAGGTGGTTAAAATGGAATGAAAATCTTTTTAAAAGTAAAGAAATAAATTAGTTTCTAGGTTTGTATTTTCACATGTTGGGAAAATATATTTGTGCCACTGGGGAAATTATCTCAATAAAATCATTCCATTTTGGAAGTTCTATCCTGCTGAGATAGCAGGCCAGCTAGCTATTTGTGCCTGTTTTACTGAAGATTCACTATAGGATTGGAGAGACTGTTTTTATCAAGTTTCCTAAACATGTATATTTAGAAACCAAATTTAAGATTTCCATCATAATGGATAATTTAATCCAAACTCAATCCACATCATCAGCATTTGTTTCTGTCAACATGAGTGCAGCAATATATTTTAACTTGAGCTCTTTAGGATGAGACAAATTTTTTTTCATTCATTTTTTTAATTACTGTTACTTACCCTTAAGTATATGTCTCAAATCCTATATAATAAAAGGCTAATACAGTGGGGCCTTGACTTACGAGTGTCCCGACTAACGAGTTTTTCGAGATACGAGCCGTTTCTCGGCCAATTTTATGCTTGAGTTGCGAGCTAAAATTCGGGTTACGAGCCAGCTTCAGATACCCCAC
>NW_005370182.1:2476980-2545028 GCF_000412655.1 Myotis brandtii | reverse complement strand
TATCTTGAAAAACTCGTTAGTTGGGACACTCGTAAGTCAAGGCCCCACTGTATGTGAATGGCAGAACAACTGGTTGCTATGACGTGTGCTGACCACCAGGGGGAGCGTGCAGAACATGGTGGGCATTGGCTGCAGCGGGATGGTGGAGCAGGTGAGCAGGGGTGCCAGACTAAGGTGGGGCGCCAGTCGCTGTCATTGGGGTGAGCCTGTGGTGGTTACTAAAAATCCTTTGCTCCCATGCACCACGATACCACCCAGCACTTGCACCTGCTGCCAGTGCCGGCCCCACTTGAACCAGCTACTGGTGCTGGAGCCGCCAATTGCACGTGCTGCCGGCGCTTGGTGCCGGCCCCGATTGCTCGGTGCCGTCAGCGGGTGCGAGCGGTGGCTGCTGGCCCTGATTGCCCCTCAGGGCTTCTCCAACTCTCCCTGCTCCTAAGGGGTGATCAGGGCTGACAGCCGCCTCTTGCAACCGCTGCCAGAGATGACCCCACTAGCACCTGCTGCCAGTGCTAGAGCCGCCTCTCGCACCCACTGCCGGTGCCGGCCCCACTCGCACCCATAGCTGGTGCCAGAGCCACCACTTGCACTGGCTGCCAGAGCCTGGTGCCAATCCCGATAGCTCAGTGCCATCAGCGGGTGCGAGTGGCAGCTGCCAGCCCCGATCACCCCTGAGTGCTTCTCCATCTCCTGAGGGGTGATGGGGGCAACAGCCGCTGCTGCTTGCACCTGCTGATGGCGACCACCCCACTCGCACCTACTGCTGGCACCGACCCCAATAGCTCCACGCCGTCAGCAGGTGTGAGCAGGGCCGGCACCATCAGTGCGTGGGAGCAGTGGCAGGAGCGGGGCTGCCAGCAGACAGGGGACAAGGGGCCATGGTGGGATGGGATGGGCAGGGGCACGGAGAATGGGCTGAGACCTGCCCCTGTGCCCACCACAGCCTCGCGGCCCACAGTTCCTTTTAAAGTGCATGAATTTGTGCACTAGGCCCCTAGTGAAATAATAATATTCATAGAAGTTAAATCACTATAAAGAATTGTTAATTATAAAATAAACTGCCTATTTCCTGAATTCACTGAATTTGCATTTATTAAAGTAATCTGTCTTTAACTTTGAGATCAGCTTCTTTATGATGGCTTCATGCAAAATGCAGGTACATAGATATCTTTGCTCATCTCATCACTAACTTAAAATATTTATGAGCTCTTGGTACTATACTAAGACTTAAATATGTTATATATTTCATGCATTCTCATTCCACAAATTTATAAATAAAAAAATTTTTAATGTAAATTTCACCAAATGAGGGGGACTATAAAGTGCTACTCAGAATAATAAAATTCCACATACGTACCTCTGCTGATAACTGCATATTGGGCCTTACTCTAGATTTACTGGTAGCATATCTGTTATTTGGTAGGTGGTACTGGGTTCACCTACCATTTACTTGGGTAGATGGTACTAGAGCAGTGATGATGAACCTATGACACGCGTGTCAGAGGTGACACGCGAACTCACTTTTTTGGTTGATTTTTCTTTGTTAAATGGCATTTAAATATATAAAATAAATATCAAAAATATAAGTCTTTGTTTTACTATGGTTGCAAATATCAAAAAATTTCTATATGTGACACGGCACCAGAGTTAAGTTAGGGTTTTTCAAAATGCTGACACGCCGAGCTCAAAAGGTTCGCCATCACTGTCCTAGAGCCAGGTAGTTCAGAGGATCCATCTCTTAAGAGCCAAGAATAAGACACAATGTGGGGGGAGGGGTCTAGTGGCCACCCTGCTCTCATGGCTCAGCAGTGAGGGTGGAAACCTGCAAATGCAAGGATCTTCACCTCTGCCACATGGGAATCTACTACCTGGTTCTTTGAGCTTGGAAGGAGAAATTCCCCCCTCCTGCCCCCACCCAAATGAGACCATCCTCACTTTGTTCAATCCTACATCAAAGCCTCCTTTGAATTTACCTGATTGAAGGACCCCAGTGAGGAGCCCAGGGCCAGGACAAATATTCTATGTATGATTTTTCAGGCCCAACCACGGACTATTCCAAAGGCTTTAGCTGGCATTCCTCACAGGGCAAAGCTTCCCTTTCCACACCAGGTTTTGTGTACGAGTAGTGAATTGCTGTCTCCAAAGGGAGTGGCTGCCCATGCTCATATATATGCACGTGTGCATGGCTAGTCCAGGCATCTTCCTCAGATGCCTCTTTTTCTGGGTCCTTCACAGAAGGCTTCCTCAGGCGCCTCTTCTGAAACATCCTTATTAGGGGGAGAGGCGGAGGGGAGCCTTGAAAACACTTTTCTCCACTCTGAATCAGTAGGTTCTCAATACTTTTCCCCTCCTAGCTCCTCCTCGTCACCCTTGCCCGGGCCTCCTGTGCCCATACAGCTGCAGGAAGCTTGTGTTTGGTGCTCCCTGCAGTGAGATGCCCCCAGGTCTACGCTGTCCACCTGACATTTGACCTGTGAGCCATTCCATGAAGGACAATGGAAGAAGGGGATCGGGAGAGGTTGGTGCTGTCTCTGGTTTAGACTTTGCTCCTACTGTCACAGTAGGTGATTAAAGGCATGGCTATTACTTTCATTTCTGACTTGTTTCTTTAGGCAACTACTTTTATGCCTGGCAGCTCAGCACTCTATAGCTTGGCTGAGCTCCTGACATCTAGGATATACGCCCAACTTGGATACAAGAGGGGCTAAGAATTCAAATGTTCTGGCTTTTATCCTGACAATATGGAAGGCTAATGTGAGAAATTGCCAACATGTAGGAAACATATTCTAAGGTGCTAGGTAGCTATTCATGAAAGTAATAAATTATGACTTTTTAAGCAGTTATAATGAACTAGAGGCCTGGCACATGAAATTCATATGTGGGTACGGTCCCCAGGCCTGACCTGTGATCAGGGCCATCTTCCCCAGCTGCCCGAAGCTGGCCCTGTCCCCCGCGGCCACCCACTCCTGGTTCCCTGTTCACCTTCCAGTGATCGGTGCCTGACGGCCAGGAGAAGGGACAGAGAGGTCGGTTGTCACCACCTGCTCACTGGCCCCACCCCCACCAAGGGTGGCCATCAGGTGATTGGGGCCTGCCAGCAGGGGAAAGGGACCAAGAGGTGGTCAGTGTGCCTCATAGTGACTGGTCCAGAGGTCATTCTGGTTGTTCTGCTGTTAGGGTCAATTTGCATATTACCCTTTTAATATATAGGACTAGTGGCCCAGTGCACGAAATTCATGCACATGCCCAGGGGGTGGGGAGGAGTGTCCCTCAACCCGGCCTGCACCCTCTCCAATCTGGGACACCTCGAAGGTTGTCCTACTGCTGGTTTACAGGGATCGGGCCTAAACCGGCAGTTGGACATCCCTCTCACAATCCGGGACTGCTGGCTCCTAACCACTCACCTGCCTGATTGCCCTTAACCACGCTGCCTGCCGGCCTGCTTGCCCCCAACTGCCCCCTGCCGCCAGCCTGATCACCCCCAACTACCCCCCCATGCCAGTGTGCTCACCCCCAATTGCCACCCCTGCTGGCGTGCTTGCCCCCAGCTTCCCTCCCCACTAGCCTGCTAGCCCCCAACTTCCCCCCTGCTGGCCTGCTCACTCCAAATTCCCCCCCCCCATCCTGATCACCTCCAACTGACCCCCACTGATGGTCTGCTTGCTCCCAACGGCCCCGCCCCCCCATCAGCCTGATCACTCACAACTGCCGTCCCATCCTGGCCTGATCACCCACAACTGCCCTCCCCTCTTGGCCTCTAACCGCCTCTACCTCGGCCCCGCCACCATGGCTTTGTCCAGAAGAATGTCTGGAAGGTCTCCTGGAAGGTCTCCCAGTCTAATTAGCATATTTCCCTTTTATTAGTATAGATAGAGGCCTGGTGCATGGATGGGGGCTGGCTGGTTTGCTCCAAAGGGTGTTCCGGATCAGGCTGGGGGTCCCCACTGGGGTGCCTGGCCAGCCTGGATGAGGGGCTGATGGCTGTTTGCACGCTGGCAAGCCCCCCAATGGGGACTCTCACCCCATGGGGGTGTGGCCAACCTGGATGAGGGGCTGAGGGCCATTTTCAGGCTGGCCACAACCCCTTCAGGCTGGGGGTCCCCACTGGTGTGCCTGGCCAGCTTGGGTGAGGGGCTGGTGGCTGTTTTCAGGCTGGCCACGCCCCCCCGGCGACCCAAGCTCCCAGCCTCTCCTTATTTTCTTTTTTTTTCAGTGCCTCCTTGAGTGGACAGCCCCTCCTTGAGCAGAGGCCAGGGCAGGCTGGAAGCAGGTATCTGGGATTTATTTATCTTCTATAATTGAAACTTTGTAGCCTTGAGTGGATCCGAGGGCCGGCCAGGGCAGTGGGAAGCTTGGCTTCCTCCATTGCTGGGGGCAACCCAAGCCTCCTGCTTGCTCCAGCTCCATGGCCGCCACCATCTTAGTTGGGTTAATTTGCATACTTGCTCCTGATTGGCCTGTGGGTGTAGCAGAGTGGCGGAGTAATGGTTAATTTGCATGTTTCTCTTTTATTAATGTAGATAATGCACTATACTGGCATATATAAACAGCATTTATGTCATTCTTTACTGTTCCTCTAGATATTGGTCCCAATACTATTACAATTTATCTTTAAGTAAAGTGGAATTCAGAGAGGCTAACTATGAAAGTTACAAAATTAGTTTCAGAATTAGATCTTGATTTAATTATCTCTCATTCAAAACCATACCTTTCCCCTTTTTTTGGTCTACTGCCATATAGAAACTTTTCTAATAAATAGATGCTCAATAGTAATTAATTAAGTTGAAATGTTAATATTTCTTGATAAATAAAAGCTGAGCTCTGATTTAGTCTAAAATTAGCTCATCTTTTTTCCCCCCTAAAATTAATTAGACTATTTTGCCCAAGTTTCAGAAACCTGTTTCTCATGATGTAATATAATTTACTGTTTCTGATTTTATAATAGAATCTGTTGTGCACAGCATATGAAGCTAGGAAGTGAGATAAACAGGCTTTGGGGTGTCAGATGTCTTAATTCTGACTCATTGAATAAGTCACCCAGTCGATTTTTTAAATCAATAATAAAGTAGAAAAATAGAAGGGGAGAAAGGTCAGGAACATTTTTTTTTTTCTTCACAAGTGTACTTGTTTCTGCAAATGGTCTCAATGAATCATTTCAAAATTGAACAAGAAACAGATGTCAGTTAATTAGAGATTTGAATTTAATGACATGGTTGCATAGGTATGGCACACAAAACATCTGTGTTCTCGTGCCTAACATTAATTTAATTTCTTTATAGGAATCATTTACATTTTTCTTCATTTTCAATACATTAATTTTTACACACAAAATAACATTGTGGTTTTGAAGTCTTTGCCATCTAGATGGGCCACTCACAGTGAGGCCGACTCTACAGCTCTCGCTTAGGAAGTTCTGCATTCTATAAGGAACCATATGCAAGAATAACAAGGTATGACAAATTAATTCTAAATTACATACACATTACCCTCTTTGTGCCACATGAGGAGATTTGGGATTAGTAGGATTAATAGGTCATACCATATGGAATTGTATGGTATGACCTATTAATCCTGCTAGGATTTGAGCATTTTCAGATTTCACTTTATTCCTGCTTTGCACCATTATACTTGTAAAACACAAGATAAGACCAGTCTAATGTTTGATGTCTAATCAATATACTTGAATAAATAATGCCATTTTATTCTCATTTAAAAAAATGAGAATCTAATGAAAAAAATAAATAGACAAACAAAATAGATCCAGAGTCAGAAGCATGGAACAGACTGACTATTCCCAGAAGGTGGGGGAGGGGCAGTTGGGAGGGGGTAGAGATTAACCAAAGAACTTATATGCATATATGCATAACCCATGGACACAGACAATAGTGCTGTGAAGACCTGGGGAGGGGGCAGGAGGTCAGGGGGGGGGGGGAATATATATATATATATGGCAGAGATTGGGGCCTAGACCAAGGTTCCCTACATTCAGATAAAAACACCCTCTGCTCTGAGGAGGGTGTGATGATAGCTTTCTAAGAGCTGCTTGAATTCCCCTCGGAAATATAAGACACATTCCTGAGTCAAGTGCAGTACTAAAGAAAGTGGGTTTTGGCTTTAAAGCTCAGACAGATTGCTGTGAGGAGGAAAGTTAAAAGCATGGTCTTGGTCAGTCTCTTGGTGACGGGGCTCCCAGGGTAGTTTCTGAAAACTGGGATTTCAATTCCTTAAAGAGAAAGAACCTTATTTGAAGCAAATTTTTCAAGTAAAGATTTAAAAAATTCATTTCATAACTTAAGAAGAAATAAAATTAAACCACAACCTTTTGGTGTACAGGATGACACTCTAATCAACTGAGCCATCGGACCAGCTGAAATGTACTTTTTTATTTCAATTACAATTGATATACAATATTATATTAGTTTTAGGTATACAACATAGTGCTTAGACATTTGTAAAACTTACAAAGTCATCACTCCAATAAGTCTAGTACTCATCCGACACTAGACATAGTTATTACAATATTTTTGACTAGCATTTACATGAGTTCAAAATGAAAACTCTGAAACAATTTATGCTCATAGAAGCCTTGCTTCTATTCTGCACCTTTCGCTTTGTTCCTTCGCCACCTGAAATTTAGAATTATTCTTGATTTTTAGTTTACTCTTCTGTTATTCCTTTTTGAATACATGAGCATCCCCCGCCCCCAATTACTTATAAGCCCCTCCTTTATTGCTAGGTGAATACTATAAATAATATTAGCACTTTGCTCATTTTACCTAATAAGATATACTATAAATTACTCCATATGAGTGTATGGAAATGTTTATTATCTCTTTTATTACCCATGGTAAAAAGATTGGTCTCAATCAGGGGAATGGAGGCAGTATTTAGAAAATAGAGTAAGTTTGATTGCCACATAGGTTTCAAATGAGAGCAATATTATATCATCTTAATTTGAAGATTGGGAGAAGGAAGGGAGAAGGAAGAAGGCCATACTAGCTTATTTATTATTTTTCATATTAGGTTACAAATATAAACACACAACATATTGGTGTAAAGAACACAACCACAAATCTCTCTAAACACCAAAATATAAAGCATAGGGATTTATGTTTTATAAATGTTTGTGTCCAGTAATGGAACTACTAGAAATGTATTCAAAATATGCAATGGGAAAAAATACAAAATGACTTTTCAGTGATTAATCTGTGTGCCATTAATGGTGATAGAAAAACACTGAATATAGCCTAAAAGTCCATCAATAGAACAGAGCTGGTTGTGTAAATGATGTACATTCAGACAAGGGGGTACCATATGTGGTAAAAGGAAGAGAAATACTTCCATACACTTAGAGTAATCTACAGTATCTCTCTCATGCAATTCTTTTTGCCAAACCTATCAGTACAGTTCATCTTCTTGTAGCATGACCAAAAAAAAACTATACAAAATATTAGTTCCTATTATCATGTCATGCAAATAGTCTTTTGAGACCCAGAGTACTTAGACTAATTCCTTTACTGAGCATTATGAAATAGTCATGATATACTTTATTCATTAATTAAGTAAATTACTTATGTATTCACTTAATCACACAATGTAATGCTGAACAGAACAAAGACTTTCGCCCTGTCTATTTTATGGATGAGGAATCTAAGAACTGAGGGTTTACCACTCTGCTATAACAATTTAAGAATCATGTCTACATGGAATCTACCATATCCTTTTTAACCTTTTTTTGATGTATGCACATGAAACACTAGATCTTTAAAAAGATGTAAAGTCAAACTTTAGAATTTTGTAACATACATATAATGTGCCCTATCAGGATTATATGTTATATAAATAGTATTCTACTTCCCCATTTTTCACCTTTAACCAACTCTTCCTTCTACTCACCACTTTTGTTTGAAGTTCTAATGATGTCTTTCATTAAATGTGAGTTACTGCTTTAGGTTCTTCCATTTCTTATTAGCACAACTGGTTTCTATAAACTTTTCATGGGTGCTACAATTTGTCTGCCTCTCTCATAGCTTACCTTCCCTGTAACAGGAATTCTGGGGTTGTCCCTACATTTGACTAATCTATGATTCACAAGTTTTAGGAGTTCCCATCTCACAAAAGGACAGAGCAGCCTGGCTGTACTTTCTTAAAAGAAGGTTTGCCTTCTCAATAACATTGCTCTTTCTTATTGCCCCCAGCCTGCCTATAGCTGAGTGCTAACTTGACTTTCTCTTTTGGACTTATGACTTTTTCTCATCAAATATATATTCCCAATAGAAAGATAACTTTTTTGGTACTATAATATTTGTGAGTTTATATCTGGCACATAGCCACCATACATTTGTATATAATTTATGAATGTGAGTGAAACAATGTGAAAACATGAGAAAATGGAGAGCAATATAATATTTAGTCATAGGCCACCATTCATTGATTGCAGGAGAATATTAGTGCCCTGATGTATTTTAAAATACCAATGCAAAGCTACAGCAAGATCGCATTAATTCATAGGATGAGACTTGAGTCAACATGTAACATAGACTCAAACAAATATTTGGAATCAAAATGCACTACACAACTTAACTGCCTTCATTTACTCCTAATTTGAATTGTCTGCTGTGTCCCATCCTGGGGGCAAGATAGGTGATGCAGTGGTAACCTTGCTAGCACTTTTTGGCAACCCAGTGAGCACAGAGTGACATTCCGCTATATTAAGTGTGAAGGCTTTGCAATTGGGAATGTGGTTTACTAAGGACATTTGTGACACTGTGGATAACATGTGGAGCATCAACTTGGTCCCCAAGATACTGTAAAATTAGTACTTTTTTTTACAAAGACACCTGGACACCAAAGCCAATTTCTGTGAGAACTGCATTTCTTGTATAATTCTGCTATGTTATTTTTGCCTTTGCTATAAATAGCATCACAAATGAATGGCAGTTTCATGGTCTATACAATTTGGGGTTTCTTAGCATTTAATTAACGCATGCTTATCAGTCTCAAAACATGAAGAAGTGACAACCTACTTCATTTTGCCTTATCCATAATATAAAGGTATTTTTCAGTACCTCTACCTAATGTATATAAATTCCTTAGTAATCACAGATGAATCATCAAAAAGTAGATAGAAAATAATTTATAATTATTATAAAGAAGAAGTTAAAAAACAAATTTAGGAACAAACAGGGTTTAATTACTAAGAACTAAGAACTAAGACACTTTCTAAAGTGAATCACAGTATGTTTTATCAAGGCAAAAAGAATTTCAAAGACAGTTTAATTGAAATTAAGACATTTTCTCTTTCAAAGGCTTTTATGATTGCTTATTCAACTGTCTGTAACTTCTGGATATATCACAAAGAGTTAGTGTTACTTCCTAAAATACCACACACACAAAAATCTTGAAGGATTTTTATCCATTAACGCTTTGTCTTGACTCAGTTACTGCTCAAGAAGTGTTCTCTGTTTATTGCTATTAATAATTTCTAAGCACAAAATATCAATAGATAGATTTTTAAATGATAATTTAAATTCTCTGAATCTTAACTGAAATTTGCCAGTATCCTAAAAGTAAAAGTGATATTTCCAAATCAAAACAAACTTTGATCCTCATAGATAAATATTTCGTAGCATACATATGCTTTCCACAAAGTCATCTAGATGAAAAGTAGATCCGTTTGACTACTGGAAAAACAATTCTAAGCATACTTACTCATATCTTCTGTATGAGTGGACAGAATAACTAGCAGGCTATAGAGATACAATTCATTTAATTTATTTAAATTTTAATGATCACAACATTATTTTTACCATTATTGAACTAAATTTAATCTAAACCATTTAAAATATGGTAATTTCCAATGTTTTAGTTATCATCAAATTTGAATGAGCCCTATCTAACAGCAGATTCATTTACCAGATTTTTATTTTGCTAGATATTGTTTGATTAGTTACAAAGAAATATTCGTGAATGAGCTGTTTCATTTTTTTCCTGCAATAATGCTACTTTAAAACAATACTCCAAGATCTCAGAGGATTACATAAAGAAAATGTGTTTCATATTCATAGTATTACAGATTAATCGCAGTTTGCTGATACTGGGTAGACTCAGATTGGCTTAGCCTGGGCCATGTGCTAGGATCGACCTTCATGTAGCTTTATTCCTCAATTCAAGATGAAAATTAATGGCTCTCTGCTCTCCTCATAAGGGAAGGGATAAGTTCCCTGAGTCTTGGTGGACACTTGCCATGTGTTTTAACACCTTGGATCAAAACTGGCACAGGTGTCATTTCCACTTTTCGTTAGTGAATATGAGTCCTCTGGGCAAACCTGAAGTCACTAGTGTGGAAAAGTACACCCCACCAACAGGGAAGCAATATAAAGGGGACAGAGGGAGGGAAGGATTGTGGTAAAATAATATAACCTGCCATACCCTGCAACAGCTCTATCAGTTCTCAGGAAAACAGAAACGTGCATGTCATCTGTTTGTCCCAGTGAAGATGCAAATATGTCAAGGTAAAATAGATGTGGGAAATAATGCTCTTCAACTCCGTATTTCTAACCCTTGGCCACACATTATAATCACCTGGGGAAATTTTGTTTGTTCATTTGTTTTTAATGCAAAGGCCCAGGCTTATTCCCAAAGATTTGCATTTAATTATGATAAGGTGGGGCTTAGGCACCAGTATTTCTTTAAAAGCTTGATTTTAAAATGTATCCCAGTTTTGAAAGCCACAGGGATACATTTCTCTAAAATGTGCTTTTATTAATAATGTCTTCGTGTCTCAGAGGTTTGTAAACTCAGATGTTGTTTAGAAAGTCAATTCAATAGTATAAATATGACTTTGATGAACTCAGCTGGTACTTCTCTTATAGACAATTATATCCTTTAAAGTCTGGCTAGTGATTTGACTGAAATTTTAATGGCTTTGGATAAACAGTATTCTCTGGTGCTGAGGTAGACATGGAACATGCAAATACTCTTCTTCCTTGTGGTCTTTGGAAAAAACAATGTTGTTTTGCAGCCAGTGACTGGGCAAAGATGTCAGGAAGGAACGATGGCCCTATTGATATTTTTTCTGTACATTTTTCTCCTTTTAGTGTCTCAGTCTACCAGATACCTTCACTTCACCATTGACTCAATCCAATCACTTCTCATGGCATCTAGACACTCTTAGCCATGATCTCAGTATGATTCAAGACCTACTTGTTGATTTTTATTCTCAGTATAAATTATAGGATCTTGTTTGGTGCAACTGTATCACTACAAAAGATACAGACCTGGCATAGGAAATCAAAAATTATATTATTAGTTATTTCTCTGACTGCATTTCTGTACCTTCAGTTTGTTATTTGTTTAATAATGGACTTTAAACAACCGCTTCTACTTTCTTACTTAAAATAAATTTCACTTGTTTCTTTTTGCAACCAATCTACTGTATTGGAATTCTGCTACTCTCTTTGCCATATAGCATTAATTTATTTAACCAACTCATGTGCAAACAATGATTTGGATAACATTTTGCTTTTCAACAAAAGCCTTCAATGACTGAACAACAACAACAAAATCAAAGACCTGAGAATTACTGAGAGTGTGAAATGAGATCTAAGATATTCCTTGGGAAGGAAAATTTTGTGTAAGGTTCAGATTGTATTGTATATCCACTTCATAAGCCCAAGGTATATATAGGATCATATCTATTTTAATATTAAAATTAACTGCTAAACACCATATGCTCAAAATCTCTCTTCGAAATTTTCTTACTGCAGTAAACAGGTAAATTCTGAGGTATGAGAAGCTGGTTCTGCTTGCTGAAGCTGGACTTGCAGGACAAATCCTCTAAATTAAAAAAAATGGTCTTCTACACTCAAGGAGTGTGTGGCCTCTGCTGTTTTTGTCATTATCTGCAGCTTAGTGATCCACTTTCTAGCTGCTGGTGTTTTTAAAGGAGGATGACCTCCTTCGGCGTTACACTTGGCTAAGGGTGTAATGTAAAGTTCACCAAGGTTTATAACTCACTGTATTACACATTTGGGCTTAGTGCTTATTTCTGAGGGGCACTGAATGCCCTGTTAGTTCCACGTTTCCCAAGTTTAGGGAGGCTAGAGTCTCAGTCAGTTCTCCCTTTGGTGACCTTTGTTGTCTTTTCTTCCAAGAAACTTCAGTTGAATGTCAAAAGAGAAATGGATTTGATTTCTACTCCTTTGTTCCCAAAAGACAAATGATCCCAACACTTGTTTTGTCGTTGTTTGGGTTTTTTGTGTGGACACAGCGTTATTCCCTACAGCCATTGTTCATTCAGATATCCAATCTCCTTTCTCCATTGAGACACAGAGGAATAAGCAGTTACCTAAGTGGATATTTTTACGAGTTGTGTATGCTATAGCAGGTGATGCCTTGATGGAATACTGTGTACTATCTATCAAGCTGCCCATGGGTGGCATCAGAGTTGCCCTGCAAAATGCATGCATATACTTTATCCCACTGCCTGAAAACTTTTCCTAGCTCCATCTTCAGCTCCTACCCTTCCCTATAGAATCTATTTCTTATCTGATGTTGACATAAGAAACATCCATGCCTGTAGAGAATTTTTATAAAAGCTTATTTGAACCAAACTGGCTATGTATGCCAGGGAGCAAGATGCTCCCAAGAACAGCAGTTTGCAATTGATTTTATGCATTTGAAGTTAAGGAGGACACTAAGGAAGATTGCATGAAGGCTGGAGAAAGCAAGGCAGGGATCAGATTACAAAATAGCTAGCAAGATTATGTGATCTCTTGAGGGTAGTCATGCCTTTGAGGGATATTACTTCTGGAATTTCAAATGTATGTTAACCTGAATGTCCAAGAACAATGGACAGGGCTGGCTTTAAAACCTTTCACTAAGGAAGCTATAGGCTTGGGGTGTGAGTACCCACCATGACCTGCCCAGTTAGTAATTTATGATTTATTAGCACCCTTTTTTTTAATCCTCACTGAGTGCTCACTTATGGCTTAACTAGAGTTGGAACCCAAAAAGGATTATACTTTACATGAGCAGGAGTATAAGGACTTTGAAAGTGCATTTACACTCTGTAGCAATCACTCATCAGGCCACATACACACACACACACTACATGCACACACATGCACACACATGCACACACATGCCACTCCCACCAGGGCTCTCCAAGGTCTCCAGGACTCATCTTAGAGGATATTTTAATGAGCCCCTCTTCCTTAACATGACACCAGGGACACATTTGGGCTTAGTGCTTATTTCTGAGGGGCACTGCCCTGTTAGTTCCACGTTTCCCAGGTTTATGGGGGCTAGAGTCTTGGACAGGGATCCGCCTTCCCATATAGGAAGGGAGCATACTCTTTGCCCAAGGAGCATAGGTTTATTGGGTCTGACCAGCTGTTGACAAAGCATCTTAGGGCCCAGAGAAAGGGTACAAATATAGGCACGCACACTTCAGTTATAAATCAAGTTAATAAATCATTACATAAGATGACTATCCTACCTTGATACATGTATCTTTATAACAACCTGGAAGTCCAGATATGAATGGAAGAGTTTCCAAACTATTTGGATTTTCCTGGTTGTAATGGAGAGTGTCAGCACTAGGCACAAGCCCTTGAACCCATCCAGGATCACTTAGACAGGGAGGTGTAGGGTTGGCAGTACCTAGAACTAGTCTATAAGCAGAAGGGGCATAGACTCAAAGTAGTTCCACTGCTTGGTCTCTTGACTACTTGACTTCTGTGCAGAGGGGCAGCCCGAACAGGGCCAGAGCTAAGTGCTGGGCCAGGGGCATCATCTTGTCTGAGGCCTAAGGATAGAACCGAATAGGATTTTTTTCTGCATAATATAAAGAGAGGAGTTTGGGACCTCTACAGAAATTTGGGAAAGAGAGATCAAAACAGATTTTAAAAAAAGAAAAGTTAAGGAGAGGAATCAGAAGATGGTAAGGGTTGGTGACCAGGTGAGAACTGATGAAGACTCTCCCCTTGATCAGGCTTCCCTGAGTTTACCTTTAGATTAGACCTCATTTTGGGGCTCTATTTGGCCCCTTAGTATAGTTTTAATAAGAGTTTTGCTGAGTCATTATTCAGATCTGTTGCAAGTATCTGAATAATGTTTTCTTTAATGAGTCCCTGGAATGCAACAATATTTGAATAAACAAAATATTTTAAGAGTGGCAATGCTTGCTGTGATTGTGAAGTTCTTTAAAAAACAAAACAAAACACGATAAATGTTGCCCTGGTCAGTATTGCTCAGAAGTTAGAGCATCGTTCTGCACATGGAAAGGTATCAGGTTCCATTCCCAGTCAAGGGCATGTACCCGGGTTGCAGGTTTGATCACTGGCCCTGGTCGGGGTGCAAGCGGGAGGCAACCAATCAATGTGTCTCTCTCACATAGATGTTTCTCTCTCTTCTTTCTCTCTCACCCCTTCCCTCCCTCCCTTCCATTCTCCCTAAACATCAATGGAAAAAAATATATATCCTTGGGTGATGATTAACAAAAAAATAAATAAAAATATAAATAGAGCAATGAAAATGGATTTAGAAACATACAGAGCAAGGCAAAGCACCTTTTTATAAGGGATGGTCAGAAAGAAACAAACTGAGCAGAATGGAAAAGTATAGGAGTCCAAAGAGGAACAAGTAGGATGAAGCAGTTTTTGAAGCAGAACCAGATTTCCCTGATGCCATAGGTTACACAGGGAGTTGGTTTTCCTAGACCCCCATAGCCTCACCTGGGGGAGATAGAGAGACATAAAGCTCAGACACTCAGAAAAGGCTGGACTATCAGTAACTCCAGAAAAATGAGAAGAATTCTATATTTCTAACTTATATATATTGCTCCTGCATTTTTCTTAAGTGAGTGAAAATGTGCCTTGCACCAAATTCAATAGTAACAAAACTGTATACAGAAAAAAGAAAGCCTTCTACTTCTCTTTCCAGTTACTCATTTTCCCTCCCTGGAGTAGCTATTGTTGCCTGATTTTAATAACTTCTTCCAGAGAGAGTACACACATATATTTTAGGTGCATTTATATTTTCCTCCATAATTATAGGAACTATATATACTTCTCTGTACCTTTGTTTTACACCTAACAGTATATCTTGGTGATCCTTCCACAAGTGGACATATAGTGTGTTCTCATTATTTTTAATGGGTTGCATAGATTTATTAAACTGAGGCAACTTAATTTACTGTACAAATCATTTATTGATAGATTTTTATATTTCTGCCATATATCTGTAGGATAAAATCTTGGGAGTAGTATTTCTGGGACTGTGTTGATAGATATTGCTAAGTCATATTTCCTAGAAGTTGTGATACATTGGATTATAATTCAGCCAATATTCACTCGTCTTTCCAAGCCCTTGTGATCCAGACCATGTGACTTGCTTCAACTAATTGGATGTGATGGAAAGTTACAACATGTTATTTCTAAGCTGAGGCTTTACAAAGCATGGCATAATTCCTTTGTACTCTTCTAATCTGCTAAAGGAAAACTGTGTCTCTACTCACAACATTTCTGACACCAAATGTGTGGGTGTTCCATACCAAAAAATTCTTTAATTTTCTGCAGACACCACCTGGGTACGCTACAATTTAATTCAATTCTGACACCAATGCCCAAAATTAGGGCAGACCCCACAGGTCAAAGGGTCAGTTCAAAAAGGCTGTCCCCCACTTCAGATACCAATCTCAAGTAGTGGATTGTCAGGTTACCCACACTTCTGTCTGACTTGGCTAAAAATCAAAGGTTCCCATACTCACTCCTTCCTCAGGTTGGATAATTTGATAAAATGGCTAGTAGAACTCAGGGAATAACTTTATTTACATTCACTAGCTTTTTATAAAGGATATCATAAATAGCATAAGTGAACAGTGACATGAAGAGGTACATAGCTTGAAAACTGGAGGGTCTGAGCGAAGGAGCTCTGTCCCTATGGAGTTAGAGTGCGCCACCCTCCTGGTATATGAATGTACTTGCCAATCCAGAGGCTCCAAACCCTGTTGTTAAGAATTTTTATGGCGACTCATTATGTAGGCATGGTTGATTGAATCGTTGACCATAGGTGATAAACTCAATCTCTAGCCCCTCTCCCCTGCCCAAAGGTCAGGGAGTAGATAGGGTTGAAAGTTTCAATTTCTAAACATGCCTTGGTCCTTCTGGCAACAGCCTCCTATCCTGAAGTTACCAGTCAACTCATTAGCATAAAAAAAGACTCTTTGTGCTCTGGAGAGTCCAAGGCTCTTAGCTGCTCTTGTATGAAGAACCAGGGACTAAGACCAAATTTGATAATAAAAGATGCTCTTGCCCTAGCCGGTTTGGCTCAGTGGATAGAGCATTGGCCTGCGGACTGAAGGGTCCCTGGGTTCAATTCCGGTCAAGGGCACATGCCTGGGTTGTGGGCTTGGGTCCCCAGTGTGGGGCGTGCAGGAGGCAGCCGATCAATGATTCTCTTTCATCATTGATGTTTCTATCTCTCTCTCAGTCTCTCTTCCTCTCTGAAATAAATTTAAAAAAAAAAGATGCTCTTATATCTATCAATCATTAAATCGCAGTGTTTCAGGAGTTAGCAACCAGGAACAAAAACAAATATACATTTCTTAATCTATCACATATCAAATCTGCCACAAGCAGAACATGCCTCAGGGAGCTGCTGCCTCCTCTGCCTGGAACTTAGAACGAAGACACCGACCTGAAACTGACCTAAAACCTGCCATCTGTCCTGGCCCACCCAAACCCCTGCAAATTCAGCCAGTTTTAGCCAAACCACAGCTGACTTGCATAGCTGTGAGCATGAAATAAATGTTGTTGTAAACTACTAACATGGGGGGGTGAGATATTTATTATGTAACATTATAGTAGCAATAGCCTGCTAATACAGAGGTGTATCAATACCTATTCCTACTTGCAGTGTATAAATGGGCGGTTCCTACCTACACCCTTGGTCACACAATGTATTATCAAAATGTTTGATCTCATCAGTATGAAAGTTTTCTTTTTTATTATATTTTTTTAATCCTCACCTGAGAACATACTTTTATTGATTTGAGAGAGAGAGAGAGGAAGAAAGAGCGAGAGAGGGAGAAACATAGATGTGAGAGCCAAACATTAATCGGTTGGGCAGTTGCCTGTTGGGATTGAACCCACAACCTGGTTATTTGCCCTGACCAGTAATCAAACCCCTAATCTTTTAATGTATGGGACATTACTCCAAACAACTGAACCACACCAGCCAGGGCAAAAGTTTTATTTTAGTCTTTACATTAAAATTAGTGAGGATGAGTATTTTTTCCTATTTTTTAAAATTAGGCTTTATTTAAGTACTAGAGGCCCGGTGCACAAAATTTGTGCATGGGGTTGCAGGGGGGGGCAGGGAGGCCTCAGCCCAGCCTGCACCCTCTCCAATTTGGGACCCCTCAGGGGATGTCTGACTGCCTGATCCCCAGGAGCGGGCCTAAACCGGCAGTCGGACATCCCTCTCACAGTCCTGAACCGCTGGCTCCTAATCGCTCACCTGCCTTCCTGCCAGGTTACCCCTAACTTCCCCCCCACCACAGACCTGATAGCCCCTCACTGCATCTGCATGCTGGCCTGATCGCCCCTAACTGTTGTCCCTCACTAACCCCCCCACTGGCCTGGTTGCCCCACGCAGCCTACTGTTCAGTCATTTGGTCATTCTTCACTAAACCCCCTACCAGCCTGGTCATAGGCAGCCATCTTGTGAGGATGTGAGGGTTAATTTGCATATTATTGCTTAATTATATAGGATAATTGACATATATGTGTGTGTGTCTATATATTTAAGGAGTACAACATGATGATTTAATATACACATACATTGTAAAATGATTGCCATAATTAATTAACACTTCCATCACCTCTCATTGTTACCTTTGGGGGGGAGAGGTGAGAACACTTAGGATTTACACTCTTAGCAAATTTCAAGTATACAAAAGAGTATTAATAACTGTAGTCACCATGCTGTACATTAGAGCTCCAGAACATATTCACCTTATAAAGGAAAGTTTGTACCCTTTGACCAACATTTCCTAGTTTCACTCACTCCCCAGCACCTGGCAACCACCATTCTACTTTCTGGTTCTAAAGAATTACTCATACTTTGTAGATTTATTCAGGCCCAAACTTGAATATACCATTTCCATAAACGGTGGACTACTACTGTGCTGGACCAACTTCATAGCTTTCTGGATTTGATAACCCAGTCGATGATGGACATATCAGGCCACTCAGTCAGGTGTGTCCCATGAACAGGTGCTCAGTCTCAGTCTCCACCAGGGCTCAGGAGAACTCAAGTAGCTGCTGAAAGCATGATCTATGTCAGTGATGGCGAACCTATGACACGCATGTCAGAGGTGACATGCAAACTCATTTTTTTGGTTGATTTTTCTTTGTTAAATGGCATTTAAATATATAAAATAAATATCAAAAATATAAGTCTTTGTTTTACTATGGTTGCAAATATCAAAAAATTTCTATATGTGACACAGCTCCAGAGTTAAGTTAGGGTTTTTCAAAATGCTGACATGTCGAGCTCAAAAGGTTCGCCATCACTGACCTATGTTGTGACTCTTTTGGGTCTTGCTAAAGACCTAACAGCATCATTACCCACTAAGGATGCTAACACCACTAGATCTGCTAGTCATAGTGGCACTACAGCTTCGACCCACCATGGAACAATGTCTTTCTCGATGCACCAGTCAAAGCTGTGAGCCTCTCAGGTTACTGAGCCAATAATTTGAAGTGCTTTACTCAAATTGACTTTATACTGCCTCAATCATCTAAACAGGCCCAATAAGAGCTGTGACTTTCTATAGTGGAAAAAGTGGCAAAGTGTAAACAACTTATCCTTTACCTGAGAGCAGCTGTCTTAGCAACAAGACTAATGGACTTTAAAACTTCCCTGATAAGAGACCCTTGAATCTTTATGGGCTTAAATCACACCTTCTGAGTATGTATTTTATTGGAGCACTTAGAGTTCTTGTTTCTTCCTTCTCATCAGGTTTAGTTAGTATGCTGCCGTCAATGTAGTGAACTAGTACAATGTGTGTGGAACATAACATCAAATAAGCAATATCCCGGTGAACTGCATCGTGCCTGAGGGGAAGAGGGTTAGCACACCCTCAGGGCAGGGCAGACTGAGTGCTGCTGCCTCTCTGTACAAAGGCACAATGCTTCCCATGTTTCCTATTGATGGATTTCAAGAGAAAAACACTTGCCAAATCAATGACCACATACCAAGTGAAAAAGCCTTTAATGACCTGTTTAAACAAAACTATAAATATCCAACATGGCAACTGAAATTGGGGCTACCCACTGGTTAAATTTATCGCTGTCAATCATCATCCCTTATCTATCTCATTTTTGGAAGGACTATAAAGATTAATTAAATAATGATATGCAAAGTCCTGGCATTCCTTCCCAGGAGACTTTATTGCTTCTGATTTACTATCTTGGCAGGAGAGGGATAGTTTCTAGGAGTTTCTGGGACTTCCACTTGGCATTTCATCCAACATCTCTTCTTTCTGTAGTCAGGAAACCAGTGTGATATTTCTGCCAGCTGCTAAGTATATCAATTCCAAATACACAATCCAGGACTTGGGTAGTAATTACAAAATGTGTCAGTGGAAGCTCTTAGAATGTTACAAGACAAATTTGCCCAAAGTTTTATTTCTACCTGACCTCCATAATCTCTTATTTTAACTGGTGTTTGGTTTCCCAGATATCAATATTAGATCAAATGGGCCTTCAAATTGCCACAGGTCTTATGGGGGAAGGATTTTTATTGTATATTTTCAGAAGGGTCTCAGGGTCCTTCCTCAAGGCTTCAGGCTTCTCCTTCAATCAGTGGGCGCTGGGTATGTGAATTTAATTTGAACTGACCTGGGCATGGAACCACAATTTTTCACTGTAGCAGCTTTCATCATCCTCTGTTCAACAGTTGTTGAGTTTTTATTATCTAGTAACACCCATGCCAATGGTCCATTTTTATTAACCCAAAGAACCCCATACCTTATCAGTTAATACCAAAGATCCTAAAGGTTAAGCCTTCCTAATTGCCCCTCTGGTCTTGCTTCTCATTAAAGTAATATATCTACTTTGCCTCTCACATTTAAGTGCTTAACTTTGGTCTCTACTACTTTGTAATTCAGTCATCCCATTGATACTAGGTAGCCCAGTTCCACAGCAACAGATCCTACCATTAACTCCAGCCTATAATCTGGTGCCTCCACTTATCAGTGCATTTATTCATGCCTTACTGAAAGAAGAGTCTTTTGGACCCTCTAGGACAGTGGTTCCAACCTTCTGGCCCTTTAAATACAGTTCCTCATGTTGTGACCCAACCATAAAATTATTTTCGTTGCTACTTCATAACTGTAATGTTGCTACTGTTATGAATCGTAATGTAAATATCTGATATGCAGGATGGTCTTAGGCGACCCCTGTGAAAGGGTCGTTCGACCGCCAAAGGGGTCGCGACCCACAGGTTGAGAACCGCTGCTTTAGGAGAACATAATAAAGTGGTGGGTTTTCAGGCCTTACATTGTCAATCTATTCTAACATTTTTACCTTCCTGACCTTCTTCCTCTTTCTCAATACCATGTCAAAAATGTCCTGTCATTTCTCCAAGGTTCAGTAAAAGCCATCATTATATCCAAGCTTTAAGGAGCCATCACAACACACTCAGTCCACATGGCCTTATCAGAACATTGAACTTTAAGTGGTGGATGAATTGCCCATGTCAACAAATTCTCACCATCCAGTCTTATTTTTGTCCCCAGTTGCAAATTCTTAAAGATTCACCCAATCTTGGTTGCATTGGTTCCTAACAGAATGTATCAACAATGCCTTGCAGTTTCTTAGGCTGTAAGCCCTTTCCCCTAGGAGCTGGGACTGTATTAGCCTATTTGGGTGTGCTGAGACCTGACTAATTATCACCCTGGAGGCAATGAGACTTGGTAGGGTAAGATCCTGAATAAGAAACGTGTTATCTTGGAAGTCACCTGATAAAGAGAATTCTCTCTTTTCAAAAAGAGGAGAAGCCTGGCCAGTGTGGCTCAATGGTTGAGCATTGACCTATGAGCCAGGAGCTCAGGTTCAATTTCTGCTCAGGGCACATTTCTGGCTCAATCCCCAGTAGGAGGTGTGCAGGAGGCAACTGATGGATAATTCTTTCTCATCATTGATGTTGCTATTTTCCTCTCCCTTCCTCTCTAAAATCAATAAAAATATATTTTAGAAAATAAAAAAAGAGTTGAAGACAATTTCTGAGAACCCAGTTAAGGAAAATCTAGGGTTCAAGTTTTTTTAAGCTCATCCACACATGTCCTAGATATTTGGGTTCTACTAATGGGGAACATAAAAATATATTTTTGGGAGAGGGCTAGCAATCTAACTCTATACCTAATTAATCAGTATCCCTAATGCACATTCCTGTTAGCCTATAATCAAGTCACTGCCCCTTCCTTAATTATCTGGACTTGCAAGACCCGTTTACCTAAATACTCACAGTTTACAGAGGCCATAAATCATGAACCACACACAACCCTCGGAGGGGGTTATCAGCCGCTGGCATCAGAAAAGACCTTTAGGTGTGGTCTCATGTCCCCCATCCAACACACAGGGCTTTTTGCAAAGCCCGAGAAAGGTCCGGAAGTCTGATCCATATCTGGGGGACAAAGAAACCAAAGGGTATAAAGGGAACTCTTCCTCCATATTCGGGGCTCAGGAGTTGGAAACAGGCTCCCCTGAGTCACTGTACTAGGACATGTGAAACAACTGAAAATAAATGGGTTTATCCTGAATCTCCGAGTACTCCTGTGTATTTTTCGGTCACCTGGTAAATTCTGTAACATTAAAAAGGGTTTACCTGACGGAGAAACACGCAGTCGACGTTGCCCCCTTGAGGCACTGCTGCTGGAGAACAGGCGGGTGGGCCCACTTGACCGAGCTCCTGATGACGGGAAGACACACCTCCAGTGATTTACTGGGTCCCAGTCCTCATCGGGCCCAGACGACCGGGGCCCTGCTAGCGCTCCAGTGGACTCCAAGGACAGGAAAGTCCTTTCTGGAACCAGACATCTGACCGGTGAGTTTTGCCCCAGGGGACCAGTTCGAGTTCAGGCCTGCCTCTAGGGGCAGAAGAAGTAGCTGATCACTACTGAGGCAAATTATTTGCCTCGGTTCAGGGACTTTCCGTGGGTGGAAGGAAAAACTCGGACTGACTGGTGTGTGAATGTGAGTGTGAGAGCCTGCATGAAGCGAAAGCTACCTTGTGTTGTCCTGTGCCTCTGCTAACTGGAAGGGATTCCACGGTTTAACTGCAAACATGGGAAGCAGTTCCTCTAAACCTGCTGCCTTAGATTGTATGCTAAAGAAAATTAAGAGGGGCCGAGACCACTGCCTGAAATGCAGATGTCTCTCTGGGAAATCAGGGGCTCCCAGCTTATGGCCGAGGATGGGAAACATGAGAGTTTGTTGATATTTTATGTCTCTTTGTTGTTTGTTTAAGTTGTTTAAAGATGGGCCAAGGCCCGCTTTGGGAGAAGCCCTTGTGTGTGGTGTCTCTTTGTTGTTTGTTTAATTTGTTTAAAGATGGGGCAAGGCCCGCTTTGGGAGAAGCCCAGTTGTGTGTGGTGAGGCTGAACAGATGACAGAGATTACCGGACATCCCAGCAGCTTCCAAGAATCCTTATTTTTGGGGGCTCATCTTGCTTTTTCTGCCAGGATATTAGCCCATCAGAAACTCTTAGCCAGTGAGATTTGTGTCTGTATGTCTGTAGTGTAATTTTGGCTTTCTAATGTGTAGGAACTTTAATTTGCTCTTCCCTGATTTATGATTTTGCTGTGCTGGGTTAAAAATTTTAAGATCCTAAGACTATTTGCAAGAGTTGTAAAAGGGTCATAAAGATCTCAGGGAAGTTTAAACAAATAACCACTCGCTACTTTATAGCCTGCCTGTAACCAAGAGGCCCTTATCTCCCCTGCCAAGGCCAGAGTAAATGGTTAATGCAGAAAGGGAGGTGGGGGGGGGAAGAAAAGAACAACAACAACAACAAAAAGGCCATTTTACTCTTAAGCAGAGAAGCAAGAGGTTTCTGGCCCCGAGCCAGCAGAAGGAGGTTGCTGGGTGCTTCTTAAACTACATCAGCATATTCAGCAGAGGAACTTTAAGATATAATATTTTGTTGGCCTGATTAGAAAAGGATTAATTCTGTGGTCAAGACTAAATCTTTAATATTAAAGTCGGTTTAAGTTTTAATCATCTTTAAATTGGGTATATTTGACAGCTTTTCCGAATGTAGTATTTCAAGAATTTAACTGAGAGACAGCTTTGTGGCATCTCAAGAGCCCTGAGGTGATGCAAAGATTTATTCTCTCTCCCTAAAAAGAAATATTTTTGAACTAAATTAGACCAATACAATGTACTTGGAATTATATAAGGAAGTAAGCTATGCAGGCTGGGTTGGGTAACAAGATGAATGCTTTAGGTAATAATTGGCTTTAAATTCTCAAAGTTGTTAAGATAGAATAAATAAATGTAACTAAAGTAAAGAATTTATGATAAAGCCTTTCAGTAATAATTATAAATATGTTAATAATGAAAGTCCAGTCACTCAAGAGGAGACTGACTATACTCTCTTTTGGAGGAAGGGGCCAGTCCTCCTTCTCCCTGTAAAGGCAGAAAAGCCTAAAAGAGAACAAGGGCAATGAGACCCTTGTCCTTCCTTCCCCTCCCTGTGTGACCTAGGAACGATCTGAGGGACCAGCCAAGATGGCGATTTATAATCCCACCCTCCCCCTTGGGAGGAGAGCTATGCTGATAAGACTCCAACCACCATGAGGCCACTGTGCCACCAGAAACCAGCTTTTCTAGGCTGCAAAAGGAGTTGGAGCAGTAACCTAAAAAAAAAAAAAAAAAAAAAAAAAAAAAAGTTAAAACTTCTGCTGGAAGACACACTGACTAGCTAGACTAAAAGAAGGGGAATGATTTGAAAGTCGGCAATGGCTATCTGGGAAAGGGAGCACCTGGCTGGCCCTGGTGTGCTTCCAGCAGATGTAAGATTTCCAAACCCGGGAGCCCCAGTGGGACTCAGAACCTGAATAAGGACTTCAATATTCAGCAAGGCAAAGAAGAAGGGCCTTCCAAATTTACCAAGACTAAAAGATCAAATGAGAAAGTACTCTGGGCCAGACCCTGAGGACCTGTTGGGCCAAGAAATAATATAAGTTACATTTTGTCACCAATAGTTGGCCTGACATCTCAAGAAAACTGCAAAGTTAGAGAACTAGAAGGATAGAAGGCAGAAGAGTTGTTAAAAGAGGCTCAGAAGATCTATGTACATAAAATAAGATGTGGGGAACTGATATAGGGTTAAGCCTCGGACTGACCTGTTGGCAACGTCACAAACAAGTCCCAGCTTAGAGGGCACAGTCCTCTTAGCTTAATTAGGCTTGACCTTATAACACTCCCTAGATCTTATCTGGGAAGCTAATGGGCTGAGGGAAGTGCAGGAAGTGTAACTATGGTCAAAACAAGTGAAACTCGCAAGAACTGTGTAACTATGGTGACCACTGCCCTGTTTACCTCTGACTATGAAAGGTTGGTATGGCCTGAGCACCGGTGGAAGTCCTTCCTCCTGAGTTGGACTTACCCGCCTGGCCCCCAATATTCCCAAATTATCTCGTGTCTTTTCTCTTTCATTTGTGTGCGGCTCCTCTTCCAGATCCTGAACCCTGAACCACGCGGGACGTGGAGGGAAACATTTACAACAATAAGACAGGCAAAAAAACCTCACAAAAAACAAAAACAGAAAACTAACATAAAGTTCACAGATTGTAAAACAAGTGTCCTAGGGAAGGGCTGGTGTGGAGGGCCAGAAACAAGCCAGAGCAGTAACCTTAGCATGTTATCTCTAAGGAAGCATGTTATCTGCAGTTTAAATCGGAGCCGCTAGAAGTGGTTCTCAACCTGTGGGTTGCAACCCCTTTGGCGGTCAAACGACCCTTTCACAGGGGTCGCCTAAGACCATCCTGAATATCAGATATTTACATTACGATTCATAACAGTAGCAACATTACAGTTATGAAGTAGCAATGAAAATAATTTTATGGTTGGGTCACAACATGAGGAACTGTATTTAAAGGGCCAGAAGGTTGAGAACCACTGCGCTACAGGCTGAGAACAGGCTGTTGAGCTTGCTCCCTCCTCCCTCTGCCTTTTCTCCAGCCCGATATGCCTATACATAATTTTCCAAAGTCTGGGATAACTTAAAGACTTTGGATCATTGGTGGGTTAAATAATAAACATCTAAATATTTTAAAATAACATAAAATACTGAAACATTGATTGCTAGACAAGTTTTAATTCACCTGCTCTTAGCTTTTATTACAAAAGGTCTTTTGTACTTTGTTGAAGGTATATTTTCTTGAAAGGAAGAGTATATTTAAAGTGTTTTCATAAATGTTAATCTAAGAAATGCTGGCTGTTTACTTTTTGGTAATCATTGAAAAATTAAGCTTTGTAAGAGTGAAGAATTCTAATACATTTTAAAGAAAAAAAGAAAGAAAAGGTGTTTACAAGTTACTGAAGGTATGACAGAAAGAAGGAATATTAGAGTAGAAATACTTAATGGTTATGCATGTTGAAGGAAAAAGAAGGTGGTTTCTAAAGGTGGTTATTTCTGAAAGTTATAAAAATGTTTCTGAAAGTTATAAGAATGTTTGTGGAAGTTATAAGAAGTTTATAAAAAGAAAAGCTAAAAGGAAATTGATTAAATGATACAGGCCAGTAAGCCAGGACAAGCAGAACAGGGGTACTGAGATATTAAAACAGTAGTTTGCAACCATCTAGAAAACTCTGTCTTCCCTAAACCAAGGACACTTAAGAGTAATGATTTGTATTTTGCCTTCCTAAACAAAATAATCCTTATTTTGGTTAGTTCTTTTCTAGTAAAATAATTATTTTATATTAATCAGGTATTTAATAAATAAAAATTTTTTTTAAAATATCTCTTAATCATAGGAACTGAAGTTTGCTAGCCTATGTTCCTGTCTAATACACTTTGATATTTAATCTTTTGGTAAAATCAAGTTTGATAATCCTTCAAGGATTTGAATTTTAAAAAAAAATTCTCTCAACCTAGAATTGGCTTTTGGTCATCCCAATAGGCTCTGAAATGCTTCAAATGTTTGTTTTCTCTCTCATGAAGGAAAATTTTATCCTGAAGGTACATAGGAACCTTTTTCAAATACAGTTATAACTAATTGTTATTAGTTATGATATTATAGAATGTTGGGTTTTACAGAAAGGACATTACATGTCATCTGCATTATAATGAAATCCATAACCATGTCATTTTAAATTTCTTCTTGTCATTTGGAGACAGTTACTGTTTTGTTATAATTCATTTGAAAAAATATTACATCTTCTGAAGAGTCCATGGAAAGGACTGGCAAGGAAAATCAGAAGACCTAAAGCAAATTAGTGTATTTTTCTCCCTATATTATCCTTCTGAAATTTGGCAATTCTTAATGAATAAACCATGGCAATGCATTTCTTTGCATAAATTTAATAAGACCAGTTTCCAATGGTGGTTTTATTGACTGGAAACTTTGACTGGACTGTCACGTTTTAAAGAGTCCTGTCTGGACTCTGAAGACTTGAAGCCAATAAGATAGCCATAGAGAAAGCCTGGTATCTTGCTTGGTAGCCCTGAAAATGGATGGCACTGGAGCGTCATACCCTGCCATCACTGGTGGTTGGTCAGAGTGGAAGGGGAGCAACGGGGGTGCCTCTGTGTCCTTGTGGAACCCCCATGCACTCTAGGCCATGACAAGTAGGAGGTCTGCTGAGATGGGCCTTGAAGCCTAGGGCGTGAGCCCGAGTGGAGCCATTGCAGGTAGGAATTCACCTAACCCAGCAGATACTGCAGGCAGGCCTGATGGCAGCTGGATGGCTTGGCATTGAGACTCAATCATGAATTCTGGCAAAGGCAGTCAGTTACTATTCTTGTTGTGTTTATGCAAACGATCAGGCCAAATTGAATGCAATAGATAAATTTGTCTTAATTTTGCTCTTTAATAAACATAAGGGTGATTTTAAGGAGAAAAATTCTATTTCAAGAGGAGTTATTAGAACTGAAATGTGTTCTTTCCCTTCCACCAGACCATTTGTTCTCTTGCTGTTCTAATTGCTCAATATACTAAATTTTATAATACAGTTTGTCTCTGCCAGGCCACAAGCCCACCTCCTTCTATGCCCAGGCCTCATCGTCCCTCTGACAGAGAGCAAGGATCTCTTGGCTCTGAAAGAAAACTTCATCCCTCTTCAACATGGAAGTAGTCAGAGGAGCCCACCAACGTCCATTTTCCCTGAAAGAATTCAGAGCCAGGATCTTTGAGGATATGTGCTAGGCAGTTAGACAGACATGATCAAAGCAAGGACAATGGGCCAACTGGAGAAGACATAGATGGGACTCTGAGACGTGCTTCTCACCATTCCAACTGCTCTGAAGCCAGAAATGAAGAAACCTGTATAGACTTCCTCTCTCTTCCTCTAAGAAAGCCAACAGGTTTTAGAACAGCTAATAGAGAGAATCAGTGAGCACTGAAGCCCCAGATGTTACCCCAGACAAGATCCCTGGACTGCCATTACAATCCCTTGGGTGATGAAGATGAAAAAGACTGGAGCTGCTGAACACCCTACTCTCTAGCTTTGAGTCTTCTATTGAATCCCCAAGGCTGAAAATCAGCTTGAGGATCAAGTGGGGGGAATGATGGGGAACATAAAAATACATTTTTGGGAGGGGGCTAGCAATCTGACTCTGTACCTAGTTAATCAGTATCTCTAATTCACATTCTTGTTAGCCTATAATCAAGTCACTGCCCCTTCCTTAATTATCTGGACTTGCAAGACCTGTTTACCCAAATACTCACAGTTTACAGAGGCCATAAATCATGAACCATACATAACCCTCGGAGGGGGTTATCAGCGCTGGTGCCAGACCAGGCCTTTAGGTTGTGGTCTCACGTCCCTCACCCCAACACACGGGGCTTTTTGCAAAGCCCGCAAAAGGTCCGGAAGTCTGATCCTTACTTGGGGGACAAAGAAACCAAAGGGTATAAAGGGAAAGCGTCTTCTATATTCGGAGCTCAGGATTTGGAAACAGGCTCCCCTGAGTCACTGTACTAGTATATGTGAAATATCTGAAAATAAATGTGTTTATCCTGAATCTCTGAGTACTCCTGTATATTATTTGGTCTCCTGGTAAACTCTGTAACACTACTCTTTTTCTATCAGGGTCCTAACATTGACATTAAAAATAATTGAGGTTGGGCAAACCATCTCCTTTCCAGTGTGTACACTCTTGCAACTGTATCTTCAGTCTGATTTTTCATCTATCTTCTCTGGGACCAGTGAAATTGAGTATTTCCTTCTTGTTTTTACAGAGTGCCTTTAGTTAACAGTTGGCTGCTCCTCACTTAATATTTTCTTTTTGCAACATTTCTATAACATTTAAAGCAAAGCTAAACACACCATATTTTTTAAAGTTTTATTAAACCATAGCCATTGCAAATTCCAATAATTATCTTATATCTACCACTCATCCCAATCAATAAGCCACTTATTTTGAACACCACCAAATTACTGTATATATTTTAGTTGACTTCTATAGTTCCATTATGATTCATGGATCTGTTAGCTTACTGATGTGATAGGCCCTCACTGTTTTAATTATCCAGTTGTCTAGTATGTCTCATTTGTCTTCTTTTCCATATTTTTAGAAATTGCTTATTGTCATTCATATAAATTGTAGTATCAGTCCACCTACTTCCAAGATATCTTTTTGACATTTTTATTGGAAACATGGAAAATTTATAGATATTCATAAGCAAAAATTCCCACTTTTCAAACATTAAGTATTACTATCAAAGGACACAGAATTCCTTTTCCCCTCTTTGTTAGATATTAGAATATAAATGAATTTCCAGGCATTTGTGAGTTGGGGGTAGGGGTGGGAAGATGGGTGTGAATTACTATTATAAATAAGGTCTTTTTTTCTTATTGATTTCTATATATTAATTTTGTGCCTAACAACATTATCTTTTAATTTATAATAATTAGCTTGAGTTTTTATTTTATAAATATATCATATGCAAATAATAATAATGTTTTATCATTTCATTATACTTTCTTTTTCTTCTCTAATTATTTGATCTGGCATAGTTGCAGAATTTACCAGGCGACCGAAAAACACACAATGAATACTCAGAAGATTCAGGAAAAAACCTTTATTTGCAGATGTACTAGTACAGTGACACAGGGGAGTTCGTTTCCAAAGACTGAGCACCTCCTATAATGAGATTATTCCTTATATATATTCATTAATTCTTTGTTTCCTAACTTCCAGGCTTTGGTGGTGGGCTTTCGTAGCCCCTCTGTGGGTTGGGAAGGGGGAAGTGAGATTGAATCCAGAGGCCTGGCCTGGTGGCGCAGTGACCTCCCCTCTGGCTAAGCTGTTAAATTCTTGATTTATGGCCCTTGTAAACTGGGAGTATTTAGGAAAGAAGATTTTTGCCTAAGGAAGGGGCAGTGACTTAATTATAAGCTAACAAGAATGTGCATTAGGATACTGGTTACTGGCACAGATTCAGATTGCTAACCCTCCACCCCCAGGTTCCCCCCTATATTCTCCTTCAGCATCTTCAGAACAATCCTATATAATAAAAAGGATAATATGCAAATAGACCGAATGGTGGAACAACTGGAACAACTGAACAACCGGTCACTATGATGTGTGCTGACCACCAGGGGATGTGTGTGGAACATGGCGGGTGTTGGCCATGACCGGATGGGGGAGCAGGTGAGCAGGGGTGCCAGACCAAGGTGGGGCGCTGTTTGCTGTCATTGGGGCGAGCCTCTGGTGGATACTAAAAATTCTTTGCTCCCGCACACTGTGGTCCTGCCTAGCACTCACACCCACTGCCAGCGCTGGCCCTGCTGCCGGTGGTTGGCACTGGTCACCATCACTCAGTGCCCTCAGCGGGTGCAAGTGGCAGCTGCCAGCCTTGCTTGCCCCTGAGGGCTTTTTCACTTCCCCCTTCTCCCGAGGGGTGATTGGGGCAGCAGCCGCCACTTGCACCCGCTGCTGGCGCTGGCTCCAATGGCTCTGAGCTGTCAGCACGTGGGAGTGGCAGCAGTGGGAGTGAGGCTGCTGGCAGACAGGGGACCGGGACCATGTTGGGAGGGGCTGGCCGGGGGCACAGAGGATGGGCCGAGACCCACCCCTGAGCCTACCACAGCCTTGCAGCCCACAGTTCCTTTCAAGGTGCACAAATTCATGCACTGGGCCCCTAGTGTAAAATAATACAGGTAACACTGCTGTCTGAACTTTACTGAGAACATTTTTAATGCTTCTTTATAACACATAATAGTGGTTTTTGAGAACATATTAATGATGGGTAGATTAGTTTTGGAGAACACATCATAGAAACTCATAGGTAATGTGATGTTCCATCAGTTTTTCTCTGCATTTTTACAAAATCTCCAAATTAGATATGCTATTTTCAGATTCTTAATTTTTATATTCAATATTTTTTCACATAAATCTTTAGGCCAAATAGATACAGGAGACTAACTTCAAAACCACAATAGAGGCCCAGCCAATGTGACCCATTGGTTGAACATCAACCTATGAACCAGGAGGTCACAATTTTGAAAAAGGAATTTTAAGGGAATATAGGCAGGTTTAGGGAATTTTTAGAATTGGAGTCCAGGGGAAAAGAAAACCACAGGGCTACAGACTGGGAGAAGGTGCATTTCCATAACACAAGGAAGCCAGGTGCAGTTACATTTCTATAAGACAAGGGAGCAGCAACAAGTATATTTCCATAAGACAAGGGAACTGTAAGTAGCCAAAAAAGGTCTATATTTACAAAATAAAGAAGAAAGAAGAAATCCCAGAAGGAATAGGACAATGAGGGAGGAGGGCCTCAGGAGTCACTATAGTAACCAATTCGAAAGAGACTATCGACCAATCAGAGGGGCTATGAGGACACAGGAACTGCAGCCTTTATAAACCATGGAAACAGGAAGTTGTTGGGACCCTTTCCCCCTCCCCATGTGGGAGTTCATTCTGTGGAACTCTTTTCCTCTGCCCACGTGGGAGTCTGTACTTGTTCTTTAATAAATCTCCACCTTTGCTATACTACCCTCTGTCTGTAGATTCATTCTTTGACTCTGGCAGACAAAGAATCCAGGTTCCAGTCCAAAAAAATTCCGTGTCAATTTGATTCCTGGTCTGGGCACATGCCCAGGCCATGGACTCAATCCCCATTAGGGGGCATGCAGGAAGCAGTCAATCAATGGTTCTCTCATCATTGATATTTCTATCACTCCCTCTCCCTTCCTCTCTGTAATAAATAAAAATCTATTTTAAAAAAAATTCAAAGCCAGATAAAGATGGTGTGAATTAAATAATTTAAATGACAAAGAAGTGACACCTGTGAGAGAAAATCTTAAAAAGAATTAAAAATATATAGAAATAATAAAAATCATTTATAATAATTAATCTTATTATTGATCAGAATATCTATTGATAAGCTATGTGTGGGTATTATGCCTAGAGAAAATTAGTTTTTGAAAAACTTAAGAAGTTTTAAAACAAGTGAAGAAAAAGAAGATTGAATGCAGGCCACCCAGAGGGACCCCACTTGTGCACAAATCTGTGCACCAGGCCTCTAGTAAGATATAAGGTGTGAAGTGCTTTGCCTGATACAGAAATATGTTGGGTACAAAAGTTTGAAAGGAAGCTTACTAGCTTGAAATTGTACTAAATGAAAAACTTCAAGTGATGAAGGGGGAAGACAGATGAAGAAACTGACTAACTTTTAGGCATCTTGAATGGACATGTGAAAGGTGTAAAGGAAGCAGTGAAAACTCCATACAAATGTAGATGGGTGAGAGTGGCATTCAGAAGTGGGAGGGAAAACATTAACAGGATGACAAACAGGTTTCAATAGAGAAACTGAGTGACAGTTTTAAAACAAAAAAAGTTTCATTGATCGCTGGAAAGAGGGTTTCAGAAAAATATGTTAGAAAATTTAAAAAAGAAAATAGAGAAAGATATCTATTATGGAGAAAAAGAAAAAAAATACTGATATGCAAATCAACTCTGTGAGAGCAGTAGAGAAATAGAAGTGAGAGTGAAATCAGAGAGTAAAATGGAATAAAGTCCCCAAGAGGAATGAGTATAAAAGGCAGTGTGATGGCTTATCTTGTATGTCAACATGGTGAGGCTATGGTGCCCAATTTTATGGTCAAACACCACTCTAGAAGTTGCTGTGAAGATATTTTTTACATTTGCCCAGCATTTAAATCAGTAGACTTTGAATAAAGCAGATTACCATCTTTAATATCAGAGCCTCATCCAATGAGTTGAAGACACACACACACACACACACACACACACACACTATTGATTACATCTTATTGGTTCTGTTTCTCTAGAGGAATCTGACTAAAGGGGAATATTAATAATATATGAGACATTGATAGTACTTTTACCCATTTGTGGATCCTTAAAACTTATCAGCATTTGAAAGATAAAGCAAATTTAAATGGTAAGGACATTCACAGAAGTCATTCTTAGAAGTTAGAAACAGCTAAAGAATTACTACAAAACTATCATTTCAGAATGATCCTCCTCTCTGTTGGTCTCATTTCCGTATGTTTAGCTTACTAGTAAAAACAAATCTTTACTGAGCAAAATGGCAGAATTGAAATGTTCTACTATCTCCTCCTAACCCCAAAGAACACCTATTTTGACGATCACCCACAAAAAGTGCCTGTGTGGAAGTCTGAGAGTACAGCAAAGAAGTTCCTGGAGCTTCTGGAGCAAAAAACATGCAGTTAGATGCATTGAAGAGAGGAAGAAAAAGAGTCTCACTTTACCTGTGTCCTGTCACCCCGCCCCCAAGTGGCACAGACCACTAGCAAGAGAGACCTTCTCAGCCTCAGACCTTCTCAGCCTCAGATTTCTCTCATGGGAAAAAGTGAGAACATGTGACTGTGTGCTCAGCTTCCCCAGCTGTGCGGGACACTGCCAAAGAGGCTCACATCTTTCTAGTTCCATCTAGAACAGCGGTTCTCAACCTATGGGTCGCGACCCCTTTGGGGGTCGAACGACCCTTTCACAGGGGTCGCCTAAGACCATCGGAAAACACATATATAATTACATATTGTTTTTGTGATTAATCACTATGCTTTAATTATGTTCAATTTGTAACAATGAAAATACATCCTGCATATCAGATATTTACATTACTATTCATAACAGTAGCAAAATTACAGTTATGAAGTAGCAACGAAAATAATTTTATGGTTGGGGGTCACCACAACATGAGGAACTGTATTAAAGGGTCGAGGCCTTAGGAAGGTTGAGAACCACTGATCTAGAATAATGAGGTGTGCTCATGACTAGGCGGCTGAAGTGGCTAGAACAGCAAGCAGGGCTCCTAGAGGGCATCGAAGGCACAAAGGTCCACTCATCACTTTATTCTTATCCAAACTGGCCAAGCGGCCAATGCTCTGTACACCTAAAACCCGGTGCCCATTCTTGGAGAGCAGGAAGTGCGAGTTTTTGCAGACAGCCAGTGAACACGTGAAAATATGCAAACCGATGGCAGGATTAGGAGAAAGCACACAAATGTGAGCATTTGGCACCACCCTAAGAAATTAAATGGGAGGCTGAGAGCTAAACAGGTGAAAAAGTGCATGTAGTCCATGTTTATAAATTTCATGTATCATTGAAGTGAAAAACCTGACAGAATTTGATGGTATTAAAAAGATTTCAACCACCATTAGAGTATCTTGAAGAAGTATGCAATATTCATGGATTAGATGGATAGAAATGAACACAATGTGTAAAGGATAAACAAAAAAATTTATTTTCATTTTTTTAAAAATATTGATTAGCATATCATTAAGAAAGGTAAATGATAAAGATTTTTTTTAAAATTACACATTAATCTGTTATTTTATAGGAAGTATATTTTATACAATCTGCCAAATTCAAAGGTAATTATTATACTTATTTTGAACATCCTATATAATAAAAAGCTAATATGCAAATTGTGCCCTCCCCCAGGAGTTCAACCAGTGGGTGGGGCCAGCTGGCCAACCACCCAAGGCCCCTCCCCTGGCTTGCCGCACCCCTGATCAGCCCCCTCACCCCGATTGAGGCAGGCCAGCTGGACCCCACCCATGCATGAATTCGTGCACTGGGCCTCTAGTAATTAATAATAAGCATATTTCCTTTACAACTCTAAATAATGGCTATTTTTATACTTGAAACTAAGATCTAAACCTAGTAATCCTTGTCTGGTGTCTTTAAGTAATTTATGTATGTTAAATCCATTTACTCTTCATAAGTAAAGTCCTATGCAGTGTATACTGACATTGTCTCCATTAAAGTTGGAGAAACTAAGAAATAGATTAAATAACTTGCACAATGTCACAAGGCTAGAAAGTGACATATCCATATATGACCCAAATTTTCCAGTTTTCTTCAACTCCAAATATCAACTCTATGCAAAGTTTCATGCTAGCCGCAGGAAACACAGGAAATCATGTTTAGTGAGTACACAGTATACGTGAATGTCAATTTGCTAAGCTCTCTTACCAACCTCATAAGGTAAGTACAAATGAGGAAATAGAGGATCAATAAATGTGGGTAATTTTCCCAAGATCACAGAGCTAAGAAACAGTAAATCATCTACCCAAGTCCATGATCTTTATACTTTCCATTAACTGAAGGGGAAATCAATGAGGGAACTAATATTTGTGGAGCATCAGTTGTGTGCAAAGCTCTGTGCCACTGGTTGGGGATATAAAGTTCTTGTCCTGAAGAGGTCACTTTTGTGTAAAGAAACTATGCACATATTTAAAAATGGAAGCAAGTTTTATTTCCACAGTAGAAAAAAATCTAAGTAATCAGTACAAAATTATTTTACAGATGAGAAGATTCAGATTAAATGGTTTAATCAGGTCACAGAAATAGTAGCAACATAACAAGGAAGACCAATAGCCATCCAGCCATTTCTCCCTGGCTACACACTTCCCTCTGCCAATTGATTGGCACGAAACAGTGAAGTTCGAATGAGGGAGAAAGTACTGTGGGTTGGGTTGGTTAACTCACTATTGATTTAAGATCTTATTCAGCCTTGGCCAGTTTTTCTCAGTGGATAGAGCATTGGCCCTCAGACTAAACGGTTGCTGTTCAATTCATGTGGGGGCACGAGCCTCGGTTGCAGGCTTGATCCCTGGGGAAAAAAAATGTCCCCTGGTGAGGATTAACAACAAAACAACAACAAGAATAAAAGATCTTATTTAGAATATTTGGATTTTTTTGGATTTCAACCAGTTCATCAGAAGACACAGGTTTGGATTTATTTCAAAGCAGATATGAAAATACAAGCATTTGTTTTATAATTGTGCAGATGCTATTGATTTTGCTACACTACTGTGTTTGTACCAATTGATATCCAATCTATTTGTAATAGGTATAAAGACATAATAACTACATATTATTTTCACAAATTTAAAAAGTAGGGGCACTAGACATTAGAAGTGACGGCAATTGAACATGACAACTTGAAGATACTTGTTTGTTAAGATTCCACAAAAATAACATTTCATAGTTCTTACTGCCTCCCTGTTAAATAACAGCTTGGACAGCTCAACAACAGAACTTTATTTCATTTAGCTGAAAATTTCCTCCCTAAACCATCTGGGCTGGCAGGTGTTCATCATCAGATCTGGGTTGCTATGAGACTGGAACTTGCTAATGCTAATGAGGTACAGAGACAGAAACCTAAATTTTGCTCATTTGAAACAACTTTATATTTGCCACTACTGGAAGTATGAGCAACGCCTTATGCCTTTCCAAAATGCAAAATTTGTAATTAAGGTTTCCCAAGGAGGATGTTCTAGCAATCAAAAATGATAGAGTAAATTGATGGCATGTGTGTTTGTTTTCATTTTAAACACTGCATGAATCTCAATGCTTTCCCTCTTTCTTGATAGAAAGTAAGTCCCTAGTCTGAATATAATTTTAAAGTGAATGGGCAGAAGAGGAGAAGCATGTTTTCTCTGATGTGAGAGTTATGTTCCTCTCCTGATAGGAAGAAGAGCCTCCAGTCATTTGCATTTAATTGTCATAATAAAAATTTAAGTGTGTAGAAAATACAGTAAACAAAAGTTATAGGGAAGTATGATCAACCCAGTGATTTTGGTAATTTTAGGGGTCAACTGGCATCAGATCAAATTTATCCTGATGGTCACAAAAAGGCAGACAGTCTGCATGTAGAACAGGGTTGTAGAAAATGTAGAACTGATGCTCAGCGTGACCTTAAAAAGCTAGAAAAATGGCTTTATAGAAACATGATAAAGATCAACCAAAAAAGTTAAAATTGCACATGTGGAAGCCAGGATTATTATTTATGTACTAGAGGCCCAGTGCATGAAAATTTATGCACTGGAGGGGGGGGGTCCCTAAGCCTGGCCTGCCCCCTACTCACAGTCTGGGAGCCCTCAGGGGCGGGAGGCGACCTGACAATCAACACATTGTTTGTGGGTAGTTTTTATCGCGCGCGTGTCCCGTGCTCTACTACTTACAGTCAACGTAAAACGTATAAATACGTTTCCCGCATATAATGTGTCAAGGGAAGGCTATGCCCCCATCACACCTCTGCTGCTGCCACTGCCAGCAGTGTAAGCCTCGGCCAGCCCTGATTACCTGAGCCTCGGGCGGCCCTGGGCAGCTGGGCAGCCGCCATCTGAGGCTTGCCTGCACCCTGGGCTGGCCCTGGGAGGCTAGGGGGCTAAGGGCAGGTCTGGCCGCACCGCATGCCTGCCACCCCCGCTGCCCCCGGCAGGGCTGAAAGGACTGAGGGACTCCAGTGGGGCTGAGGGGACTGGGCATGACCATCTTGTGGCTATGGGCGCCACCATCTTTGTGACAGCATGACAGTCAATTTGCATATTCCCTCTTTATTAGATAGGACTAGAAGCCCGGTGCAAATATTCATGTACGGGTGGGGTCCTTCAGCCTGGCCTGTGCCCTCTCACAATCTGGGACCCCCTCGGGGGATGTGGCAGTGCCAAAGTGGCAGGTGACCAGGGAGGAGCCCCAGCCAGGGCCAGGCACAGCTCCACTGCCACTCATCCCGGCCCCACTGCATCTGCCTCTGCCACTGCTGCTCGGTAGCTGCTGCGGAGGCGAGAGAGGCTCCCGTCACCGCAGCTGTGCTTTCCAGCCATGAGCCGAGCTTCTGGCTGAGCAGTGCTCCTGCTGTGGGAGCACACTGACCACCAGGGGCAGCTCCTGCATTGAGCATCTGCCCTCTGGTGATTAGTGCATGTCATAGCGACCCGTCAACCGGTTGTTCTGGGTGTTGGGTCATAATGATTACTTAGGCTTTTATATCCTATGTAATAAAAGCTTAATATGCTAAGTGTCCAGTCGTCTGGTTGGCCATTCAACCAATCAAAGTGTAATATGCTAATGACATGCTAAGGCCGCTCAACTGCTCACTATGATGTGCACTGACCATGGGGCAGACAGTCGACCAGTCGATCAGTCCCTATGACGTGTACTGACCACCAGGGGCCAGATGCTCCGAATGGTGCTGTTGGGTTCCAGCGGATCGGGACTGAGCAAGATGGGCCGGGCAGACCCTGGAGCCCTCCCGCAGTCCCTCCCCGGCTGGCCAACCTCCCGCGTCCTTTCCTGGCCCATATCATGCACCAGTGGGATCCCTAGGCCTGGCCTGTGCCCTCTCACAATCCGGGCTGAGAGACCCCAACCCCGAGTGCATGAATTTTGTGCACCGGGCCTCTAGTATTTAGATAAAAGCAGACCAGTAACTAAACAGAAACATATGTGGATCCTATGATGAACATGGATAGATTAAAAATGCTGGCACACTGAATACACTAGTAAAAATGATATTTGGTGTTGTTATTTCCTAAATGTTGTGTTATTTTTTGAATGTTGTGTTATTTCCTGAATGTTGTGTTATTTCCTGAATGTTGTGTTACTGTATTAGGTAGAGTTTGTGTCGCTATGTTAGCACAACACAGGGGAAATGTACCCAACAGGCTGATGAAAATGATAGTCTTCAAACAGTTTTTGTTGTGCCTAGTGAGTCCAGAATGACTCGGGGATGTGGTGGGGGCAGGTGTGCAGGCAGGAAGGAGGGAAAAGTGAATAAGAATCCCTAGATCCATTACTTCAGCTTTACTAAAAGCTCAAAGTGCATCAGTTTTATGTATCAAAGTTCTGTGTAATGGTTTGCTTGAAACGGGATGGAGGAGGGTTCAATTGCTAAAAAGGAAGAGAGAAACTTGGAAAGCCATCAAATAAAAGCATATGAAATAGAAAGACTTCCTTAAATTAAATTGTGTTAAAGGCTGATGGTAGAGGGCATAATGACATAGATTATACTATGAACAGGAATGAAATATTATGTTGTGCATTGAGCAATATGTCTGACATTAAAGAAAAAGGAAAATACTAGGGATGGTGTGTGTGTGTGTGTGTGTGTGTGTGTGTGTGTGTGTGTAACTAAGCTGAGCAGACAATAAATTTTCCACTGTGTTAACAATCACAGAAAGACTCAACAATGCTAAAATAATGGGAGTACATATTGCTAATAAATCATTTAGTAGATTATTGTATATATTTCTATTTGATAATGATCATAATATAATAATTGTGAGGGTATTTTGTATACATACTGTGCTGCAAGAGCTTTGAATTCATTATCTGAATTGTTCTTCACAGTAGTCCTCTAATTTAACTGCTACTTCCCCATTTCAAAGATGTGGAAAGCAAGCCTTGATTGATTTAGTAATTATCCTTAGGCTGCAAACTCTGTAACTGACAGAAAAGTTTGTAAACTTCAAAGCTTGCAATTCCCCACTGCAATACCTGCCAGAACATAAGGTGAAAAGTTTGAAAAGGTCACGTGTTTCCAGGAATCTAAAAAGTGTATTATAAAAGAAAGAGTGTTGTTTTTTGGGGGGTGTTTTGCTCTAAATACATAATCCAATCACTGTCTTAGCAGGTATGGTGTGATAAAAATACATGCTATTTTCATTTTCAATCGTTAACTCAAATTCACATGTAAGAGTGAGAATTGTTTTTATTCATTTTGAAGTTTCATCTGGAGAGTGAATTTCTGAAGCAGCAGACATATTATTAGAATAATTGCAAACTGAGTAATGAAATTACTTGAAATTCTGGTACTATTGTACTTTCCACTGATGTTTGAAAATATATGTCAGAACAAGTGTTTTCTTGAGTTATTTAATAAAAATGAAGTAGATTGAACTCTGTGGGTCAATAGAGTAAGAATTATGTAAGTAATTTATTTGTTACTCTGAAAAGGAAACTTGCTCGAATGAAAGAAGAATCAAGGTAGCATGATGCATTCACTTGGAAACCCTGGCTTGTGCTAAGGATGGCTTGTTCTCCAACTTGAGAATAACCTACTAATTCCTTGAGAGTTCTTTGCCTTGCTAGAGTTCCTTTATTGATTATGAATATATGAGGATGCTAAATTTTTTATAAAGTACAGTAGACCATTTTTAAAAATATTCCCTGTAAAGTTAATAACCAGGATCTATGAACAATTAGGTAGAATGATAACATACTCCCAGCAATTGCAACCCCTGTTCAATCCCAGTGTCAGTTTTCAAGGGCATTCATTGGAAAGGGCTGCAAAGGCAAGTATGTAAGTATATCTCACTTTATCCTCCTGTGTTTCTCAATTCATTCACAAAGGACAGTCAGATAGTTTAACTGCTAATGGTTCCATCTACCATCTACTATATGTGCCTGAACTTACAGCCACTGTATGTTGAAAAGAGGCCTCGGATTCTTTTTTCCAATCACATCACCCAGGCTGCTAGTGTCCATCTGCCTGGCTGACCTGGCTTTGTGACGGGAGTTCTGATGTGCCATATTCTTGTGTCACCTATTTCAGGAAGTGCTGATCTGGAAAATCTCAGGCCGTTCATATTGTGGGCTCCTCCTTTCAGCCTTATTCCCCTTTTTCTCCTGGGTAGTTTCAGATTTTCAGAGCACAGCAGGATGCCTCTGAAAGCAGAGGGTGGTAAATATATCTGGGTTGTAAAGTTTAAAACCAACAACATAATTATGTCTTTCATGGTTTAGGTTATCCTGTAATTGAAACTGAATATTACAGATATAGAAAATTTAACAAATGATTAAAAAAGTCTTAGAAATTACATGGTTAAAAGAGATTCCATATTTTTTTTATTTCTCAAAGTCATAAATAAATAAACCCAAAGTAAACAGTTTGGGTAAAAAATTGACAAATGATTAATAAATAAAACCTCTTTTTTTCAGAAAACAAAAGTGTCTTTTTAACAATATGTTAGTGTTTATTGAGAAACATGCTCAGATCATTATTGGATTTGCTCATTGTTTTAGAAAAAAATACAGACTTTTTATATGTTTAATATAGTTTAAATTTCTAGTTATCGCTTGCATGTTCTCATTTGCAGAAGAAACCTACACATGCTAGGCTACCTCTATCATTAAATCCACCCCATACCTTAAAACAGATTTTCTAACAGGAAGCTGCCTGCTGCCCCACGTTTGCAACTATGGCTCCTTGTGCTTCAATAAATCGGAAAGACTGTGTTGCAGAGCTAATTAGGCAACTGACTATCATTACTGTTTTATAGTCTCTTGTCAGTTTGAATTTTATAAATGAAAGTAGTGTGATGATCTCAGCTCACTCTCTAACAGACATTTTACTTTATTAAGCTGTGTTTGGCCCATCCCAGCAATTAACTTAGTCTCCACATATACTGTTTTTATCCAGTTTCTCCCAAAGAAGATAAAAATAAGATTGGAAAGTCAACCAAACCCAAATTAGGACATAGAAAACTAACTGACCTATGTTGGAAGCCATGTGGTATTTTGAGTTTTAATTAGAAACATCTCACATCAGACCTTACTCTTTGATGAATTTTACATGTATTGCAAAGCATCACCCATTTAGTCATTAGCAGCAATTGCTACAAGGAAGATCCACAAAGACCAAGGGGACTGTGGTTAAAGATAAAACAGAGATCAAATATATTGTGCAAGGTGAAATTTTCTTTTTAGAATCGATAAAAACAAAAATATACACATCTACACACATATATGCAAAAAAAAAGGAAACAAATGAAATAGTCTGAGAAAAAGACTAACAAGGAAAACTGAGTTGCCTAGAAAATGATTTTTCCATATCATGATTCTGAGCATGGTGTTTTCCAGCCTAAAGCCTTCACCTTATTCCTTATTTCCCAGGACAGGGGTCAGCAAACTTTTTCTTAAAAAGTCAGATAATGCTTTTGTGGGCCACTTATCCTCTGTTGCAACCACTCAATTTGTCTGCCATGGTGGGGAAGTAGCCATAGGTGATGCCTAAACAAATGGGCATAGCTGTGTTCCAATAAAACTTTATTTACAAAAAAAAAGGAGTGTCATCTGAATTTGGCCAACAAGACATAGTTTTCTGATCACTGACCTAGGACAATAGGCAGATATGTACAGCTCCACATACTTACCTCCAGCCTCTTCTGTGCTCAGACACCTTTCTCTGCCTGGGAGGCTTTTTTTTCCTTGCGAATGACTATCAGATAGCTACTGATAGTACCAGTCTAAATACTATGAGTCATTAATTCGGACTATCTTTTCTTTATTGTTTAAAGTATTACATATAGTATTACATATGTCTCCTTTTTTCCCCATTGGCCACCCCCACCCCCCAGCACATGCCACAATCTGTTTGAGGCAGCTCTGCCTCTGTATCTATTATTGTTCAAAAGTTTATAATGGTCTCTATTATCCATGAATGTGTGAGATCATGTGGTATTTTTCCTTCATTGACTGGCTTATTTCACTTAGCATAATGCTCTCCAGTTCCATCCATGCTGTTGCAAATGGTAAGAGTTCCTTCTTTTTTACAGCAGCATAGTATTCCATCGTGTAGATGTACCACAGTTTTCTAATCCATTCATCTACTGATGGGCACTTAGGCTGTTTCCAAATCTTAGCTATGGTGAATTGTGCTGCTATGAACATAGGGGTGCATATATCCTTTCTGATTGGTGTTTCTGTTTTCTTGGGATATATTCCTAGAAGTGGGATTACTGGGTCAAATGGGAGTTCCATTTTTAGTTTTTTTGAGGAAACTCCATACTGTTCTCCACAGTGGCTGCCCCAGTCTGCATTCCCACCAGCAGTGCACGAGGGTTCCTTTTTCTCCACATCCTCTCCAGCACTTGTCGTTTGTTGATTTGTTGATGATAGCCAGTCTGACAGGTGTGAGATAGAACCTCATTGTCGTTTTGATTTGCATCTCTTAGAAGATTAGAGACTTTGAGCATATTTTCATATGTCTCTTGGCCTTCTGTATGTCCACTTTCAAAAAGTGTTTATTTAAGTCTTTTTCCCATTTTTTGATTGAATTGTTTATTTTCCTTTTGTTAAGATGTATGAATTCCCTATAAATTTTGGAGATTAGGCCCTTATTGGATATAACATTGGCAAATATGTTCTCCCATGCAGTGGGCTTTCTTGTTTTGTTGATGGTTTCTTTTTGCTGTGAAGAAGCCTTTTATTTTTATGTAGTCCATTTGTTTATTTTCTGCTTAGTTTCTGTTGCCCTAGGAGTTGTATTGGTAAAAATATTACTACGACATATGTCTGATATTTTGCTCAGGCTACCTTTTCTTAATCTCCTCCCGCCCTGTCCCTCAGGCAGAATAAACCTCTTACTTTTCATCCAAAAACATTTTACTGCATGCCTATTATACCTTCTCCATGGCTGGAATATTCTCGTGAACAAAATAGAGAGTTCCTGCTCTATGCAGCTTCCACTCTGGGGGGAGAAATACAAACAAAAAACCATTATCATCAATCAGAATAAGTAAATAAATCATGCAGCATGTTAAATGGGGAAAATGAAAAAAAATAGAGCAGCATATGTGTAGAAAGGGGCAGTTTGCTATATTAAACTGGGTTTTCAGCATAGCCTCATTGAGAGAGTGGGATTTGAGAAGATATCTGAAAAGAGAAAGAGAAAGTGAAGGAGATAACCTTTCTAACGAGGGAGCTGTTAGAGCAAAGGCCGTACAGGGTAGATGGATGCAGTCAGCAAGGAGCAGAGTAGGAGGAGATAAACAGGAGATGGGACCCCAGCCTATGGGGCCTCACAAACCATTTCAAGGACCATTGCTTTTACTTTGAGTGAAAGCAGGAGCCCTCAATGAGCACAGGGGCGATAAGAGCTGGCTTATATTTCAGAAGGATTAATCTGACTGCTCTCCTGAGAAGGGACTGCAGCAGGACAAAGGTAGATGCAGTGACACTAGTGAGGAGGTTCCTGCAACAATCCAGCCAAGAGGGCGTGGATCTGACCAAGGAGGTAGCAGTGGAGGTGATGAGAAGTGTCCAGATGCTGGGCATTAACATTCTCTCTTTGTGTCTTGCATATACTGTATCAGAATACCTCTAAAGGTATTTCTAATTCTTTATCAGATATTCGGTGTGTCCCCTCTCCTCCCAATCAGGCCATAAGGAAAGTGACTTGTGTCTATCTGTATTTCTAAGACTTAACGTAATTCTATTAAAATAATGCAATAAACAGTTAACAAATATCTGGTTGAATAAATAAAGAATGAATGAATCAAGCAATTCAGCAATAAATGGCATAAAGAGTTAAAAATATTAAGAGATGTATTGAACTAACAGGGATATACAACAGAAGTGCAAGGATAGATTGTTGCTGGAAATAAATTAATCATCATGTGACTAATTAGCACACAATGCAAAAAATATGATTTTTGCTTATTGCTGGGTTTTCTTTCCATTTTTTAAAAATTTTACTTATATTCCTAAGCCTTTCCCTTTTCTCTCTTAATTCATAACTTTATTCCCAATGATTGGTCTTGCTCATTCCTATGTTCCAGCATTTTCTCTACATTATCTCATTTATTTGGGAATCACTGGATAATGAAGGTTGCAACTGGTCATGGTTCAGACTATTGTGTTTGAAATATACTGATTAAGCTGTACCATGTTCTAAAACCACAAATTATAATGGTGTCTATTAGAAAAAAAAATCATTTTTAGCCTCTCTGATATTTCTACTCAGAAAAAAAGCTATTCTCTGAAAAATAAAAAAATAAAACAAAAACATGAAATTGCCCCTATAACATCCCAATGTATATTGTCTCATGAATCTCATGGCTTGTATGTGGTAAACTGTGTTGCAAAAATAACAAATCAAATATTTTTTGATATACTAAAAATATTGGCCTAATCCAGACCCTCCCAAATCAATCTATAGGGACACCAAGTAGGATCTAAGAATACTTTTTTTTTTCAGATTATCTGAAATGATAAATTTCTCAATAAATACACACCTGCCAAGTATAAGTCATAGTAGGGGTCTATTTATTTCAGAAGTTTTGCTGCCTCTGGTTCTATCCTCAACATTACTGATGCATTTGTGAGGTAAAATATGGGATATTTATAGTTGTGGGTTATTTCGTTGAACTATTACATTCATTTCAAAAGCACATTTAATAATACCTTTTTCTGCTTTATATAAAGACTAGAGGCCTGGTGCACAAAAATTTGTGCACTCGGGGGAAGGGTCCCTCAGCCCAACCTATGCCCTCTTGTAGTCTGGGACCCCTCAGAGGATGTCCACCTGCTGGCTTAGGCTCGCTCCCTGGGGGATCAGGCCCAAGCTGGCAGTCAGACATCCCTCTGGCAGCCCAGCAACCCTCGGGGGATGTACACTTGCCAGCGGGGAGCAGGCCTAAGCTGCAGTCGGACATCCTTAGGGCTGCTGAAGAGGTGGGAGAGGCTCCCACCACCACTGTACTGGCAGCCGTCAGCCTGGCTTGTGGCTGAGCAGATCTCCCGCTGTGGGAGCGCACTGACCACCAGGGGGCAGCTCCTGCATTGAGCGTCTGCCCCCTGGTGGTCAGTGTGTGTCATAGTGACCAGTGATTCCCAGTCGCTCTGCAGTTAGGGTTAGTTTGCATATTACCCTTTTATTATATAGAATAGAGAGCTGGTGCATGGGTGGGGGCCAACTGGTTTGCCCTGAAGGGTGTCCTGGATCAGGGTGGGGGTCCCGCTGGGGTGCCTGGCCAACCTGGATGAGGGGCTGATGGCTGTTTTCAGGCTGCCCAAACCCCCTTCACGATGGGAGTCCCCGCTGGGCTGCCTGGACAGCCTGGGTGAGGGGGTGAGGGCCATTTTCAGGCTGCCCACACCCCCTTCAGGGTGGGGGTCCCCACTGGAGTGCCTGGCCAGCCTGGGTAAGGGGCTGATGGCTGTTTGCAGGCTGCCCAAACCCCCTTCAGGGTGGGCGTCCCCACTGGGGTGCCTGGCCAGCCTGGGTGAGGGGCTGATGGCTGTTTTCAGGTGCTCAAACCCCCTTCAGGGTGGGGGTCCTCACTGGGGTGCCTAGCCAGCCTGGGTGAGGGGCTGATGGCTGTTTTCAGGTGCTCAAACCCCCTTCAGGGTGGGGGTCCTCACTGGGGTGCCTAGCCAGCCTGGGTGAGGGGCTGATGGCTGTTTTCAGGTGCTCAAACCCCCTTCAGGGTGGGGGTCCTCACTGGGGTGCCTAGCCAGCCTGGGTGAGGGGCTGATGGCTGTTTTCAGACTGACCAAGCCCCTTGGCGACTGAAGCTCTCAGCCTTTCCTTTTTTTTTTTTTTTTTTTTATTCGCTCCAGCTCCATGGCCATGGTGACTGGAAGCAGGTATCTGGGGTTTATTTACCTTATATAATTGAAACTTTGTTGCTTTGAGAGGAGGCAGCAGCCGCAGGGAAGCTTGGCTTCTTCCATTGCAGGGGCAAGCAAGCCTCCCACTAGCTCCAGCTCCATGGCTACGGCCTGCTGAAAGCAGTTATCTGGGGTTTATTTACCTTCTATAATTGAAACTTTGTTGCTTTTGAGTGGAGCTCGGAGCTGGCGGCAGGCTGGCTTCCTCCATCACGGGAGCAAGCAAGCCTCCTGCTCGCTTCAGCTCCGTGGCTGCTGGCCGCCATCTTGGTTGGGTTGATTTGCATATAGTCACTCTGATTGTCTGGTGGGCGTGGCTTAAGGCATAGAGAAAGTACGGTCAATTTGCATGTTTGTCTATTATTAGGTAAGATAATCACAAAATAAAACAAATTACCAGGATAAAAGAAAAGCATTTAAGTTTTGTTATTTATTTATTTATTTATTTATTTATTTATTTATTTTTATTTCATTGACTTTATTGGAGGGCATTGATTAATAAAATTATATAGGTTTTAGGGGTACAAGTCTATAATACATCATCTATATAGTATATTATGTGTTACTACCCAAAGTCAAGTCTCCTTCCATCACCATTTATCACCCCTTTACCCTCTTCTACTACTATCCACACCCCTTTTCCTTTGGCAATCATCATACTGTTGTCTGTGTCTATGAGTTTTTGTTTTTGCTTAATCCCTCACCTTTGCTTAAGACCCCCAACTCCCTTCCCTCTAACAGCTGTCAGTCTGTTTTTTGTATTTATGAATCTGTTTTATTTTGTTTGTTTGTTTGTTTTATTCATTAGATTCTACATATAAGTGAAAATATATGTTATTTGTCTTTTTCAGACTGGCTTATTTCACTCAGCATAATACCTTCCAGGTACAACCATGCAGTTGCAAAAGATAAGATTTCCTTTTTTATGGCTGAGTACTATTCCATTGTATACCACAGCTTTTTTTTTTTTTTTGTAATCCACTCATCTACTGATGGGCACTAAAGTTGCTTCTTAAATATTAACTATTGTAAATAACACTGAAATGTGCATATATTCTTTGAAATCAGTGTTCCAGTTTCTTCAGATGTATTTGCAGAAGTGGAATTACTGGGTAATAAGGCAGTTCCATTTTTGATTTTTTGAGGAACCTCCACACTGCTTTCCACAGTGGCTACACCAATCTGAATTCCCACCAACAGTACACAAGGGTTTATTTTTCACTGAATCCTTACCAGCACTTGTTTGTTGATTTATTAATGACTAGAGGTCCGGTGCACAAAATTCATGCATGGGTAGGGTCCCTAGGCCTGGCCAGTGATCAGGGCCGATCTGTGGGGCGACCAGTGGGGCTATCAGGGGGCCCCTGCTGGCACCCACCTTGGCTGGCCTGAGGCCTGTGGGCTGGGGGCAGCTCCTGTGTTGAGCGTCTGCCCCCTGGTGGTCAGTGCACATTATAGCGACTGGTCATTCCACCGGTCATTCTGCCATTCGGTCGATTTGCATATTAGGCTTTTATTATATAGGATGGCTATTCTGACAGGTGATATCTCATTGTGGTTTTAAGTTGCATTTCTCTGATGATTAGTGACTCATATGTCTATTGGCCATCTGTATTTCCTCTTTGGAGAAGTGTCTATTCAGGTCCTTTGCCCTTTTAAATATTGGATTGTTTGGTTTTTTTAGTGTTGAGTTTTATAAATTCTTTCTAAATTTTGGAGACTAATCCTTTATGGAATACATGTATCATTGGCAAATGTGTTTTCCCATTCCGTGGTTTTTCTTTTCATTTTGTTGATGGTTTCTTTTGCTGTGCAAAAATTTTTAATTTAATGTCATCCCGTTTGTTTATTTTTTCCTTTGCTTCCCTTGCCCAAGGACATATATCAGAAAAAATTATTGCTACCAGAAATGTCTGCAATTTTACTGCCAATGTTTTCTTCTGGGATTTTTATGGTTTAGTCTTACATTTATGTCTCATTTTGAGTTTATTCTTGTGTATGGTGTAAGGCAGTGGTCTAGTTTCATTTTCTTGCTTGTATCGGTCCAATTTCCCCACACTATTTGTTGAATAGACTATCTTTACACCATGGTATTTTTTTCCCTCTTTTGTCAAATATTAATTGACCATGAAGACATGGGTTTATTTCTGGGCTCTCCATTTTGTTACATTGATCTATATGCTTGTTTTTATGCCAGTACCATGCTCTTTTGATTACTATGTCCTTGTACCATAGTTTGATATCAGGTAGCATAATTCCTCCAACTTTGTTCTTCTTTCTCAAGAATGCTGAGACTGCCCTAGCTGGTTTGGCTCAGTGGATAGATCATTGGCCTGCGGACTGAAGGGTCCCAGGTTCGATTCCAGTCAAGGGCACATGCCTGGGTTGCAGGCTCGATCCCCAGTAGGGGGCGTGCAGGAGGCAGCCGATCAATGATTCTCTCTCATCACTGATGTTTATATCTCTCTCTCCCTCTCCTTTTCTCTCTGAAATCAATAAAAATACATTTAAAAAAAGAATGCTGAGACTATTCAGGGTCTTCTGTGGTCCCATGTAATTATTTGGAATATTTGTTCTAGTTCTGTGAAACACACCATTTGTATTTTAATAGGAATTATGTTGAATCTATAGATTGCTTTGGGCACAATGGGCATTCCAGTGATGTTAATTCTTTCTATTCCTGAACATGGTATATGCTTCCACTTATTTGTATCTTCCTCAATTTCTTTCTTCAGTGTCTTATAATTTTCTGAGTACAGGTATTTTTTAACCTTGATTATATTTATTCCTAGCTACTTTTTAAATGCAATTGTAAATGAGAATGTTTTCTTAGTTCCCCATTTTGATAGTTCATTTTTGGTATATAAAAATACCACCAATTTCTGAATATTAATTTTGTATCTTGCTACTTTACTAAATTCATTTATCAGTTCTAGTAGTTTTTTCATGGAATCTTTGGGGCTCTCTATATACAGTATCATATCATCTGTGAATAATGACAGTTTTACTTCTTCCTTTCCAATTCGGATGCCTTTTATTTTTATCTTCTTGTCTGATTGCTGTGGTTAGAATTTCCAGTACTGTGTTGAATAAGAGTCGTGAAAACAGACATCCTGTCTTGTTCCTGATCTTAAGGAAAATGTTTTTAGTTTTTGCCCATTGAGTATGATGTTGGCTGTGGATTTGTCATAAATGGTATTTATTATGTTGACGTATGTTACCTCTCTTCCCACTTTGCTTAGAATTTTTATCATAAATGGGTGCTGGATTTTTTTTAAATGCTTTATCTGCATCAATTGATATGATCATGTGGTTTTTTCCTTCATTTTGTTTATGTGGTATATCACATTTACCAATTTGCAGATATTGTACAGTTTTACTTCTTCCTTTCCAATTTGGATGCCTTTTATTTTTACCTTGTTGTCTAATTGCTGTGGCTAGGACTTCCAGGACTGTGTTCAATAAAAGTTGTGAAAGCAGACATCTCTGTAATAAATCCTTGCATCCCAGGAATAAATCCCATTTGATCATGATATATGATCTTGCATCCCAGGAATAAATCCCACTTGATCATGGTGTATGATCTTTTTAATGTATTGCTAAATTCAGTTTTTTGCACAAGAAATTTTGTGTGTTAGCCCTTTAAGAGAGTACCTGCATTTCCAGCCATTTTTCTCTGGCAAACAGCAACATTGCTGCTTTTCACAACCAGATGTTTTATGGGCACTTTTCTCAGTTCTGGTGCTCTGGACTGGGTAAAACAGTTTGGGATTTAGACCTCAGAATTCTCAGTGGGGGGACCCCCCGCCCCCCGCAGCTGAGATCTCTCTGAACCTTCAGCTGCTGTCTGTGCCAGCCCAGCCAGCCCTTTCACGCCTCCGCATTTCCTACCAGACTCTATGCAGTCTCCACTTTCCATCCTTGGTTATCAGGGTTCTCTCCAGCTCATCTCCAGTTGATTATTCAGATGATGTTTCTGTATTCCAGTTGTAATTCCAGTTTGGTCCTGGAAGCATATCAGTGTAGCTTCCACTTTACTCCACTGTCATTTGGAACTCTACCCTATGTTTTTTGATTGTAGCATTTAAGCCATTCACATTTAAAGTGATTATTGATAGATGCATATTAAATTTTTGTTATTTTTAAGGCCATTTGAAAAAAAAAACATTATACTTGGTTCTTCTGTATAGAAATGAACAGACTTCTACAAAAGTTATTAGTCCATTTAAGGGTTTATAGGATTGATGCACAAACTTTTCAATTTGTTGCATTTCTGCCAAGTAGCTATAAACTGGATGGACTTTCTCTTTGCAAACCATGAATTCCCAGAAGGGAGTGTGACTCTGTGGTGGGGTCTGAATTGAAAGAAACAGGAAAACTAGAGCTATAATGGTTCTGCTACAACATTCTCTAGTTCCTTTTAGAAACTATTTAGTTTGAGATTTCTAACTCAGTAAACACATTTACCACAGCCAGGAACTAGGTGGTTGTTGTAGCAGAGTAGTTCTCTGGGGTAATTGCATGAATTCCCTTCCATAAAGAACATGGAGAAAGCCTAGGTGGAAATGCTGTTCTTTAGTGTATTGCTGGCCCCTAGTTTGAAACATAACAGAAAATCAGCATCATTTGTCATCCAGTTTCTGTGATACAAAGCCTTTTTTTTTTAACTTGCAACATAACCGAGCAGAGGTTCTTAGACAAAGAATCAAAGAACTTAGTTCAGGCCTCAGGTCTGCTATCACAGGCTTTGTTGCTTTAGATAAAGTCCCTTTGCCTCTGTGTTCCAGTTCCCTCATTTATAAGGCTGTGTTCAGAACACTAACCCTGTCTACTTCTGATAATTAATCTGTTAACCAAATAAACATTTGAGTGAAAGTGTTTTGAGAAGATACAGGAAATTAAAAACGCAGTTCCCACATTTGCGATAACTTTATGGTCACATGTATTTTGCCTTTCACCCAATGCCTTGAACAGACACATACTTTATCAGTAAGAAATGATTTTGACTACAAGTATTAACATCCAAATAGCAGCTATTTAAGCCAGGAGGGCATTTCTTATTCAGTAAAACTGAAGTCTGGAGGCAGGAAAGTACTCGGTGGGCTTAGTAAAGGTCATGCTTTCTTTCCATTCTGAATTATTCATAAGGCGCGGTAACATCCACATGCATGCTTCCACCTCCTCTTTCCCAGAAATAAAATGACTGCCTAACCTCCGGAAATCATCATGTACACACATAAGGCTGGGAAGAGGAACAACTAGAAATTATCTTTTCCAGAAACTCCCCTTATGAAATTTCCCCTCACACATGGATGTTGAGGGCTAGATTCTATATCCACCTCTGCAGTGAAAGAGACCTAACTTTACAGACTATAAGCTAGGAAGGCTGCAAGGTATAAAGTGTCGAGGAATGGCTTTGGGGTAAGCAACCAGTAATGTCTGCCACACCGTCACCCTAGAAAATTCAATACATCTTCTGGGGAACATAACCCCATATCCTAGAATTGCTGCTGTTCAGTCACATTCTTACATAATTCTACTCTTAGTTAAAATAATCGTAGCAAGTTGAACTTAGTGGTTCAGGCCTCAGTTTCTTTCATGGGGAACAAAATTATAAGTTGGTTTTTAGTTGTGTCCCCCAGTCTTAGTCATTTTTCCTAAAAATGTAAACATTCTGTGATGGTCAAAGCGTCAGCCTGACCCTGTTGTATAAGCAATTCTTACCAACAAAACCTTTGATCCTCTTTTTACAACTACTAGGTCACTAGCTTGGTCTTTATCTTCTTTTGGAATTATTATATCGTTAGAGTCTCATTGGCCTACATTTGCTAAACTAGTCAGAGTATAAATGGTTACTATCAAATTATCTCCTTTACCCCTTTATCTATAAACTAGAGGCCTGGTGCACAAAATTCATGTGGGGGGGGGTGCCTCAGCCCGGCCTGTACCCTCTCACAATCAGGGACCCCTGCGGGATCGGGCCTAAACCAGCAGTCAGACATCCCCCTCGCAATCCAGGATCGCTGGCTCCTAACCACTGGCCTGCCTGCTTGATCGCCCTTAACCACCTCTGCCTCGGCCCCTGCCACCATGGCTTCTTACAGAAGGACATCCGGAATGACATCCAGAAGGTGGTTCGGCTGTTCAGTCTAATTAGCATATTATGCTTTTATTATTATAGATATAAACATACAGGTGACATCCTACTCATTATTCTCTGAAGATATATGATCAATGTGAATATCTATCCCTGCTCTCAAGGCAAAGCAAGGTGGTAATAATTTTCCCCTTATTCCGCACCCCTTCCAAATAAAATCTTTTCTACTTCATCTGGACACTCTATTGAACAGAATGTGCATATTAAAGCATTGCCTTTTGCATAATCAACAAAACATAGTTAGAATAAAAGAAAGCTCAGATCTCAGCAGTCATTGAAACCAAAGGGGCTCTTTCCTCTCCTCCTCTTACCCTTCAGAATCTGACAAGAGGCAGAGGGACTCTCTCCACATGCACATAGCTGTGGAACTTGTTCACCCTCTCAGAAGGAGTTCTAAACGTGGGGTTGAGGAAGCTGCCATGGTAACCACAAGGAATAATAATTAGATTTTGCAACCCCCATAGAAGCCGCCAGTGTACTTGATTAACCTTGAGAGGCTCTAGGAAATGTTTCTAGAATAGTAAAACATAAACATATTGGCCAGGCTCAACCTTGCTTACTGATTCCAAAAAAAGGTCATTTTCTCCTAAGCCAGGTAGGAAACATCTGGGGGGGGGCGGGGGCGGAGGATACAAAAATTACAAAAACAATGCATTTATTTTTTCTTAGAGGAGTTGGGCTCAAATTCTCAGGGATAGTGGGAAGCTGTCTCTATATATGTCATGGGGAAACCCCCACCAGTGTTATTTTTAACAGAGCATTACCGGACCTCAGTTCTGTTCTGTTTATGCAGAAACCCCTTTGCCTTCTTCCTGGCATTGTTTTCCCCCAACCTAACCTCACTCAGGGGCAGCAAGGGCAAGTCTAGCTCCTTGACTCCTTTACCCCGGTTTCTTCCTCATAGTGAGAATTTAAGAAATAATAGTTTAATAAAATGCAAATGTACAATATTTAAAAAGGAAATGCTTATATCATATAATATGGAAATATTTTCTTGGACAAATATATGATTGAGAGTAGCAGTTTGACCATGCAATGGGAAATGTTGGGTGGAGCCAATGGGGGCAAAAGAAGAAGCCCCCAATTCCACATACAGCTCGTTTGGAAGAAGAAATTTAGCTCCCAAACTTATAATGAAGCAGAATGCCAAAGAAAGGTGACCTCCCTTAAAGGCACAGATAGCCTGACAGTAAAAGGTGAAGGAAGATGACAGGTGCTTCCAATGACATTAGAGCTGAATTTCCTGAGGCAGAGAGAAACTATGTCTAAAATAAATGTGATGCTTGATAGGTTTTATTTTCCTTGGAAACCTCTGGGAAAACGTTTCAAGTAGTTTGCTTTCCAAACCTTTTTCTTGGTAAAGTAAAGAGTGGGAATGTGTCACCTAAAACCCAAGCAAGGGGCTTCCCTTGGCAGCAAAGTCAATCTCTATTCATAGAATGGGCATGTTCCTGAGCCTTAGCAATTTGTTTCTTATATTCTCAGAACGCACATCAGCTCAGCGAGTCTCAGTTCATGTGCTTGACATATTTCAATGTTATATTGTGAAATAAAGCATTCTTTCTCTCCAAGTACACCGAGTTTTCAGATGGGAGTTCTCCCATTGCAAGCCTATCAGTCAAATGTAGCTGCTGTGCCCACAGACCCTCGCCTCCATTTATGCACTACACATTTCACAACAATGGAGCACGTAGTCTCCTCATAGTGGTAACATGCCTCTTGCTAAAGAATTCACAGAGCAGAAATAACTGAGAGCTAACAGATAGTTTTGAATATTTTCTGCCATTATGTACATGTTCTAGGGTTATCTATGGGAAATTCGAGATGGGCTATCTCTAGTTTTGCTTTTAATACTTCAGTTTAATAAAAATATTACTACCATATCATCTCTACCTGACAAAAATGAAAAATATTTCAAATGAAAACATTCTTATTAAGTACATGGTGAAATATGTCATTGCAAACTCCCATCACAATTTTCCCAATGAAATAACAGAAAAAGAAATATAATAAGAAACCAAAACATTTTTATCTAGTTTCACATACTATCATTTTTTAAATACAAAATTTAAAAATTCTTGTATTACACACATTTTGGAAGATGTCTCTCAATTCTATCAAGTTAATTCCTATATATTGTTTCAGATGAAACACAATTTCCCTACACTACTTTGTGTTTTTAGATTTCTGTTTAGATTACTTGTTAAAATATTGGGACATCTTGATTGTGTAAAAGTAGTAAGATACAATTACTGATTTTTATTGTTGTGAGCAGAAAGACTTTTCTCCTACCTGAGCTTCAGTGTCTTCCGGGATACGTGGATATATTTTACGTAACATATACTTTAGGGAAAAAGATGTGAGAGATTCCTGTAAGAGAAGCACTGTTACTAACTGTGATAGCCAGTCTCCGAAGATGGCCCTTCCCATGAACTCCACCTTCCTGTGAGCTTCTAATCAGCAGAATGTGGCAGGAGTGAGTATGTGTGACTCCCAAGGCTAGATGGTAAGAAACCAAGGCTTCAACCTAGGTATATTAGAGCACTTGCATTGGAGAAGCCAGAGCCATGTAAGTAGCTCAACTACAGTGAGGCTGCTGTGGTGTGAGGAGGTCCAAGCGTGTCAGGTTGAGAAGCCATACAGAAAGCAGAAGACATCCAGTCTGTTCTCACATCAGCTGAGGACCAGCCTTGTGAGTAAAGGATCCATCCTGGATATCCATCCTAAGTGGTCCTTCCAGATAACACTTTCTGCAGCAGCAACCTTCCTGCAACTATATGAGGGATATGCACCCAATCAGCCCACTGTGAGAGATATTAACTTGTTGGGGGCAACTAAGATCTGGGGGTTGTTGGTTACATAGCTTTAGAAAAACAATATTACCTAACTGCTTTTTAATCTATGTTCTTCATTAAAGTCTTCATTTATCATGTTGCTACATTTCTCCTCTCATGTATTGATCTTCTTTCTTTTACTTTTTTCTATTAATGATATGCCTCACATTTTGAAAGAGACATCAAAAGGTGGCCTGTTGGGTAGTAAACACCTTGTACAAAGATATCAAAAAGCTTGGCTTCTAATCCCCATTTTGCATAGTAGCTGACTTTCTTACGACTCTAAACAAGCTGTTGCATACTTTTTCTGAATCTCACTGCATATAATTCATGTAATTATTACAGAATTCATTGCACAGAAATACTTAATAATACCAAGAAACAAAAATAAAAGTGGGAACAGAAAAACTATAGATTCTACTATGAAGGATAATTTTCCACAACAGAAAATGTTAAGTTCTCTGCTCCATCTCAGATTTTTTTAAAAATCTACTTGATACCCAAAGAAATCTACTTGATAAAATAAATATGAGGCTCATATTTTATCAGCCATCTCTTCATTAAAAAATGGTAAGAAAAAGATGACTTTATGTTTATCTCAAATGTTAATGTCACATTTAATTACATAGATAAGAAGTTGTATCTGATTGTATGCTTAATATTAAAAATTCTTATCTAAGTAATGGTGATAAGAAAAAGTAGCATGGTTTCCAGTTACTATCGTGTGTACATTTAATCAAGACCAACTTTTCTAAGTCCTGTCCTCTCTTGTTTACCCCATACTCCTCTGGAAGTTGAGGAAAGGTGTGAAGTATGTGAAGGACAGTCAGTTTGATGTTCAGAGAGACTGGAGAATTGTAATATTTGCAGACAAATGAGCAAAAGTGGTACCCAGAAGTGGGACAGAGTAGTTGTTGAAGCTAAAGAAAATGCCTGGAGTATTCCCCTGTGCCTGGATGCCTATTGTTTTAGGACTCTCCTTACTTAGTCATCAATTTCTTGAGGAAATAATTAAAGCATCTAGACCCTAAAATATAAGCTATTTTGTTCTGATGCTGCAAGTGTGAGTTTGAATTTTGAGTGGCGTTATTGACGGGTGGGATGAAGTGCTGGTCACATCTGTGAAGGCTTATAAAATCCAGACGCATGATCTCAGAGAAGGCCTGTGGCTCCTTTGAGGCCTAGCCCGTCTTAGCACAGGGTCTCTAAGAATGCTGACTGCTGCCCACCACGCCCCAAAACAATGTTTTCTTGACTCAGACTAGAGTAGCACATTACTGCCGACCACAGAGACAATGTCTCTCTTTTCCTCCCATTAGAGTGTCCACAGTAGCACACTTTTTGCTTCCTGCTCTGGACTGAGGAATGGATGGAAGTGGCAATGCGTATGCATGTGTGTTCAACCTGAACGAGTATGGCCCTTGTCACCAATCACCACCAAAGATACAATACCCTACAACATGTCTTACTAGGTAGCTCGGCGACTTCTCTACCGTCCTCAGACTATAAGGACGCTGGGAGCTCGCCTCTCCAGGTGAGACTCATCCCAGCACTGAGTTTCCCACATGATGCTCATTATGCTCAGAATCGTGGGAGAAATCTACTTCTCTCCACTTTGCCCAATCTCAGTGGGGAGCTACTCACCGCCATCGTACCTTTAAGAACAAGTTACAGAATGTCAGTAGACCGCTAAATTATAAGTAAAAGGAGAAATTGATGTGGAAGAAGAAACTCATAACCAAATCCACATAAATATATAATTGTTTTGTGGCATGTGGAAGAAATTAAAGTAAATGGTCCTTAAAAATTAAAACTAGGACATAAAATGTCCTGTAACGATCTTTCCCATGGTTTTTAAGAAAGAAAGGAGGGAAGAGTTTGTCTGAAATATATATCTGGTGATACATATATTTAAATCTATTCGCTAGCATTGCTATTTTTAAATTCTCAATGTAGGTTAAAGCTGTATATTTTCTCACACTTAAGTGGCTGTTAAAGGAGTCTATTCTCAAACACCAAAAGTAAAACTTTTAGAGTACAGAACAAAAGTGTTCCAGTCAGTTGCTCTCTGGATATCAAGGTATTAAGCTTATTATTAGATTGCATAATTAAAACAACATATTTTAATATCTACTGAAAGCATAAAAGTTATGTTCATATAAATGTCTGCAGGTATAAATTTATGTTTATTCAACACAGAGACCATGTTTCTATACTTACAGCTAGATAGAAAAAAAAAAACAACTTCCTTCCAAACTAGCATCAACTGTGCAGAAGTACCTGAAGTCAATGAAGAGACAGATCTTCATAGTATTTTACAATTAAGACCCTTCATGATATCTGAGTAGAACAGTGTTTTCCAAACTGTCCTTGGGAAGTTGTCATTTTGACAAAAATAAAAAATAATAAACCATCAAACAAACAGTTGCTGAAAGATTTGAGAAATATCAGATCTTTATAGGCTCTCAGAGCCTTTAATATACGAATGTGAATTGGGAATCTCCAGAAGAGGCATGTACAGAGTTTGCTAAATATATTTGACCACAAACCTTTGTGCAAACATACATGTGTATTTTTTGTGTGTGTCCAATATTTGTTAACCCATAGAAAAGAAGTATTTTTCTGAATTCACAGCTTGGAGGAAAATGTTGGTACTGAATATGATTTATGGAACCACATATTTCACAAATACACACACACACACACACACACACACACACACACGCACACACACCCAAGCAAACACACACACACAACCCTCTTAATATCAAATGACTACCTATATAAAAGCAATCGTTTTTGAATTATAAAATTCATAAGGACCATTGGAATATCTGTTTTTAAAATTGTGGCTTTGGAGACCCCTATAAAAAGAAATTCAAATTTAGTATGTTTTGTGAGAAGATCAGAATATTTTTAGTAAGTACTCCAGGTAATTCCAATATAGAATCCCATGTGTTTCACTTAGAGAAACATTGATCCAACATTGTTTATTAGAAAAACATTGATCAATAGAAAAACACTGATCTATTTATTTTTTAATACACTTTTATTGATTTCAGAGAGTAAGGGAGAGGGAGAGATAGAAACATCAAGGATGAGAGAGAATCATTGATCTGCTGCCTCCTGCATGCCCCCAACTGGGGCATGTACCCTGACCAGGAATTGAACCGTGACCTCCTGGTTCATAGATTGGTGCTCAACCACTGCACCACACTGGCCAGGCCTAATATTATATTTATAATTTATTTTTTTGCATATATGTTTGTGTGTGTTCCACATCCCATTATTATAGAGTGAGTAAAGATGAAAATGCACTATTAAGTTTAGAAAAAGGAAATATTCTCTTCCTTATTTATTTTCCCATTTGTTCCATGACTGTTGAGGAAGGTAAGGATATTATTGGTTGGTGTGTTTTATTGGCCACTGCGCCTGATTAAATATTGAATGCACTTAGTTTGGGCCTTTTAACATAACCTAGGATGCCTCTGCTCAAAACCAGCAGCCCCAGGTGGTCATTGTAAGGTCTCAGCCTGGCCCTTTTATCACAGGTCCTCATCTTTGGAATTGGGTGGTGAGGAAGAGAAGAGGGAAAGAAAAGTAAAAGGTTAACACTTCCTTGACCTTTGTTACCTCCTCAATTTGTTCCCCTTCTTTTTCCCTCCCTCAATACCAGAGGTACTCAGCAAGCATTCCATTGTGGTTGTGGAATCAAATAGCCACAGTGTGTTCGCCTACAGGAGAGGAGTAGAGTTTATCACTGAGCAGCAACAGAGGAAGGTTGGCCCTCGTCATGTGGGAGTGGTTCATTTTTCTGGATTGAAGAAGAAAATCTAAATCAATTGATCACATATATAAAGGCTACAAGAATCATCGAAGTCATATGTACCCTGGAAGGAGAAACCAGATTGGGCCAGAAATTGTGGTGGAACATCAGGAGGTTGAGCTATTACCCAATATTTAAAATAAGCAATGAACTGTTCAGAGATCAGTTAGTGCACTGGAAGTTTTAAAACGCAAACTAGAGGGGATAGAGACATATTCTTAAGAGAAGGTTAGGAGTACATGGAAGAAAATGGAGTAATATCTAAAATAATAACTTTTGAAAAATAGATCTAGAAAAGAAAGGGTTTCATTAATCTTTTGTTTTGTTTTGCTTTGCTTTGCCTTTGCTACTAGGGCAAGAACAAAAACCAAAGAATAATAGTGGGGGAAAATCAAAGAGGTGTTTTGAAAAAAATCAAGATAGAAAATGCTAATTCCTTTTCCCAAATGGGATCAGGATCCAAGAAATTAGTAAAAGGAAACCTCTGAATACTGTTAAATCAAGGCTATCCTATCTGTTTGTGTTGTAAATTGCATGATTTGAATAACAGTACAGAGTTTCTGTTAACAAAAAAATGGAGATGTTTGATAGAAGAGGCTAATGAATGGGCAACTCATGCATTTTCAGTGAATTTATATTGAGGCATGGATGAGAAAACTATAATGGCCCAAATTGCAGAGAAGATTTTAAACAGGCTGTTTTGGATCCAGGGAAAATAGCTAAGGATACTCCTAAAATAAAGCCTTTCTGGTTGTGTTTGATGTGACAAAGAAGAAATGAGAAAGAAGATTTGATGACTTCAACTTTACTATGAAAAGAGTTGGAGGGTATGTTTTTTTATTGATGAGAGAGAGAGAGAGAGAGAGAGAGAGAGAGAGAGAGAGAGAGAGAGAGGAGAGAGAAAGAGAGAGACTGATGTGAGAAACATCAATTGATTGCCTACCGCACACACCCTGACCATGGATCAAACCTGCAACCTGGGTATGTGCCCTGACTGGGAATGGGACTTGCTACCTTCTGGTGTACAGGATGAGGCTCCAACCAGCTGAGCCACACCAGCAAGAGTGGAGGGATTCTATTTTTTATTCATTTTGTTTAGGCTTCATTATTGGCATTTTTATGATTATTTGTAGGAGAAAAAATAAATAGAAAAGGTTCACTTGGAAAGTTCTACTCTAGGGAGCTTTAAGTTATTTGTAACAACATTGAATTGATTTAATAATGGGAGGGGATTAATTTTATTGACTATTATAGTGCATACAAAGAATTAATTGGGATATGCAACTTTCTCTTAAGTTAAATTGAGTAATATAGCTGACCATAATTTGAAATGGGAGAGTGAATGGCAAGATTATGGAGCTAGCGGTAACTCGTTTGGGCCTATCAAGAGTGTGGCCTTGGTGTAAATGTTTTTATTTAAACTTAGTGTAGCCTGTCTTTACCTGTTCTAATTGCCATAGAGGGGTTTAAGTTGCTAAAATGTGCATCTTGCTGGACCCAAGGGCATGCACAGAAGTAGTGTTAAGGATCAAACAGGTAAAGATGCAAACTGGACGTGTGTGTGTGTGTGTGTGTGTGTGTGTGTGTGTGTATCACAAATATAAAAATTTCACAGTTTCTATATACACATCTATATTATATACAAATATATAAACTACTCTCTGTCTATTCCTCTGCAAGAGTGGATCCATGTCTGTTTGTTTAACAGTTTAGTTCCAGTTCCTAGAGCATTGCCTGCCACATAAGAAAACTTCCTTAAATATGTGAATATATCCCTAAACCCTAGCAATGTGTGAAAGGCTGGTGTGCAGAACACTTTGTCATGAATTATACATTTCAACTCTGAAATTTCTAAGTATTTCCATGTAAGGACAAGAGTAATTGAGAATTTAAAACTCTTGGAGCCCTGCAGCCACTTTGTTTCACAATATTATCTTCACTTAAAAACAATTTTGCCTTCCTCTTCCCAACTGTTTCAACACCATGTGCTAGTGCATTAAAAAAACAACAACAACAGCCCTAACTGGTTTGGCTCAGTGGATAGAGCGTCAGCCTGCGGACTGAAGGGTCCCAGGTTCGATTCCAGTCAAGGGCATATACCTTGGTTGCAGGCACATTCCCAGTAGGGGGTGTGCAGGAGGCAGCTGATCGATGTTTCTAACTCTCTATCTCTCTCCCTTCCTCTCTGTAAAAAAATCAATAAAATATATTAAAAACAACAACAACAACAACAACGATGCATTATTCAAATACACACTGTGGGGCTATAGACCAAATTTGCCCTTTCTATGTTATTTTTCACTGACTTTAGCTTGATTTATTGTAGCTCAACCTAATCCTTACCAATTCTATGATCCAGTTTGTATAATTTTCATAATGGGTTACAATAAAATCATGTTTCCAAAGAGTCTAATTGATGACTAAAATATAATTGGCTAAACTCACTGTCACCCATAGCCCAGGAATGTTTGCCCTGTCTGTGGGGAATAAATCTTGAGAATGGATGAATTCCTGTGGCTGACTTTCTTTGGAAAGCACCAACATTATGGTTCTTTCCATTTGTGTCATTCTGAAAGGAAAGAACTTAATTATATGTTAACATGTTTTAATGACTGCAGTCAGGAACTGAAAAGTATTTTGAGAAGCTCTCTAAGGTAGAAAGAGAATGCAGACTTTAAGTGAATGTCACTTTCACACCATCATAAAGTCGAAAATTCAAGTTGAATCACAGTTAAGTGAGGGACATCTCTCTCTGTGTGTCTCTCTGTCTCTCTCCATATATATATATATACACACACACACACATACACACACCTACACATACACACACCTGTGTCCGGCCTCTGCTATAACAGAATACTATAAACTGGCTGATTTCAACAACTGACATTTATTTCTCACAGTTCTAGGGGCCTGGAGTCTGAGACTGGAGTGCCAACATGGTAAGGTTATTGGCGAGGACCCTCCTCCTGGTTCACAAGTATTTGCCTTCTCACTGTGCCTTTACATGGTGAAGAGGAGACCATCTCACCATGTCTCTTCTTATAAAGGCACTAATCCCAGTCATGAGGGCTCCACCTTCATGACTAAATTACCTCCCAAAAGCCCAACTCCAAATGAGAATTAGGATTTGAGCATATGAATTTGTGGGGGACACAAAAAATCCCGTCCATAGATATATGTGGGGCTGTGTGTGTATGTGTATAAATCAATGTATGTAGTCTCATCAACAAGGAACTGTTATCATACGAGGAAATCATGTGAAGAGGTTAAATTTTCTGGCCAAGTTTAAAAATTATTTCAACTGAGAAAATTATTTTCCCAAATAAGATTAGTAGCAGTAGTATTATTCCTACTATTATGGGCTCTCAAGCTCTGTGTCATTAGCAAATAGTAATTTGAAACCAGGTAGCCTAATGCCAGAGTCCCTGGGCTTGAGCATCAATCTTTACTTTGCCTTTGGCTAAGCCAGGGAGAGTGCTGTAATCCATTAGCAAACCTCCTCTCAGCATGGGAGGGAGAGTGTTGGTACTCACATCAAATATGGTTACATCTGTGCTAGTCTTTTAAAACTAAATTGTGCTCTTGATTTGACCTGTCTTTAGGCAACAAGAGAAATAGTCTCCACTTAAGGCATGAGGAATAGAGAGAAAGTAGCTTAGTTGGAATGAGAATGAAAAAATTACTCTTTCAAAATTTTGCTTGATGTTTATTATTGCACTAGTTATTTCCACAAATGTTGTTCTATTCATACTGAGCAAGTGTTATTATTAATATTTTTAAATAAAAATAAACTGATGTTCAGAGAGTACAGGTGACTTCCAAGTTCATATATCTAGTAAGTGATACAGAAAACATAAGGATATAAATCCTCAAACACTAAAGTCATTGGTAAATTTGTGTCTGAATACATGAGGATATTGAAAAATTTTATTCAGAAGAATATACTTACCAGAAAATATATAAATTCAATACAACTAATAACCTCATAAAATCTTTTCTTAAAAGTGTAACATTCTAATTCCTTAATATCTCTAAGCCTGAATATGAAATAAAGAGCCCTTTAATTCATTTTCAGTCATTAAACACACACTAATTGTGAGCTATGTACATGACAGGCAGTCTGCAGGATTCTGGAGATCAATTCTTTTCAAAGGTGTTAGACACTTCTTGCTGTCACAGTGTTTAAACTCAACTAAGTCATTTATTTAAACAAATTTTTGTACTCCTACTATGCGTAAAGACACTATACAGATGCATGTGATTTTAGTCCCCTCGATTATATTCTGGTAGAGAAAACAAATTCTTAAAATTAGTTAAACCATAATTACAATAGAATAATCTCACATGGAAAAATTGTAAAGGCTATATGCATATGCTGAAAAAGAGTAATTACCTTGTAAGGGTGTGATCAGTAGTGATTTTTGTGAAGAGACATTTATTTTAATCCTAGGCAGAATTAAAACAAAATGAAAACAAAACCAAAAACTAATCATGGAAAGAGCCTTCCAGGAAGAGAGAGCACTTGTGGACTGCCTACTATGTGTCAGTCTGTACACAAAATTTGGCCTTGCCCAAAGAGAGGTCTGGCCTTATCCCAGATTCTGGGAAAGTAACCTCTAAACCCTTGGAATCTCCTGAATGAATGCCTTTCTTATTAATGATGGGCTTGTCAGACCACCTCTGATAATTTATAGTAACTAGGTTACTCATGATGGGCCCCATGGACCATATCATATCAGCCTGAACTCTGCAAGGAAGAGTCAGAAACTGAGTTTAATCATAATGAGCATTAGTCAACTCTATGCCTATATAATGAAGCCCCAATAAATACTCTGGACACTCAAGTGTGGGTGAACTTCCCTGGTGGGCAATCCCCGCTGTGTGCTGTCACACGTTGATGCTGAGAGGGTAATGCATCCTAATAACAGTGGGAGCTTCGTTTGGAATCCTCTCAGACTCTGCCCTGTGTGCCTCTTCTTTTGGCTGCTTTTAATTTGTATCCTTTCCCTGAAATAAGCCATAACTATCAGTATAATAGCTTTCAATGAGTTCTGTGAGTCTGTCTACCAAATCTAAGGGTGATTTGGGGAACCCTCCAAAATTATAATTGGTGTCAGAAGTGAGGGTGGTTTTGTGTAGACTCTTTCCTCTAATTTTGTAGTTTCAATCCAACTCCTTGTAGTTGGTATCAGAAGTCTTAGGCATACATGGACGTCTTGGGGACTGTGTCCTCAAACTTTTCAGTTTTGTAAACTCTGGGTATAGACACTATGGCAAAAGAGAAGGAAGTGGGGAAAGAGGGAATTTGGCTGTGGTTTACAAATGTCTATCAATAGCAAAATGTTCACAAGTAAAAGCAAAAGGAAAATGAGGGAGGCTTAAAGAATGTTTTCATAACACTCACTCTAAGATAAAAAACTGGGGCAGGGAGGAGATTACACATTTATATATAGTTCAGAGTGATCTGTTATGAAAGCTCATGTAGCTTTTCCTTCTTGTCCTCAGGATTTGCTTATTCAGACTCCCCAATGAATTTTTTATTTATCAGCTCTAACTTCTTCTTTCTGGATGGAGTCTTGTCAAAAGGTTAGAGAGAAAGAGGAGGGGGAAGTATAGAATCAGAAAATGAAAAGCCATCTTGACTTTGTGGTCTGTCTTCATATAATCAGACCTTTTTAAAAAATATTTTTATTGATTTCAGAGAGAAAGGGAGAGGGAGATAGAGATAGAAACATCAATGATGAGAGAGAATCATGGATTGGCTGCCTCCTGCACACCCCCCACTGGGGATTGAGCCCCCAACCAGAGCATGTGCCCTTGACCAGAATCGACACAGGACCCTCCAGTCTGCAGGCCAACACTCTATCCACTGAGCCAAACCAGCTAGGGCTAATCAGACCTTTTACATTGACCAGAGAGACTAAGAATAAAAAGGAAAAATACAGCCTGCCATTTATTAGAATGTAACAAAAAGTATCTGATCAAGTAACAACCTTGGCTATTACTTTGATGAGTGTTTATTATCTATAATTTACTTCAATATATTTTGAGTGTAAGAGTGTAATATATATGTTTGCTTGCATCTATTCTTTGACACTGTTGTTAACATGTGAAGTATTCTAATCAGGATTTCACATGCTAAATGAGATTGTTAGCATTTGGGAAAATTGTAATCAACTTTCTATCTATAATAATAAAAGCATAATATGCTAATTAGACCAGACATACTTCCTGATGAAGCTGGGGCTGTGAGGGAAGCCTGGGTTCCGGGTGCCAGAGGAAAGCTGGTGCCGGCAGCCGGGGGAAGGAAGGCCTACACTTGCACAAATTTCGTGCATTGAGCCTCTAATATTCTACAAGCAATTATGAACAGATTTTAAATATTGATATTTACATTTGTACTAGAAGGCTTATTAATTAGCATAAGCAATTCTAGAAATAATTTTTAATGATTGAAAAAAAGTAATGTTAAAGATAAATGGATAGAAATATTATACAGGTGAGCCAATATCTTCATGAACAGGATATGACAACTGGATGAACTCAGAAGTCTAACCTCTTCAGAGTCACTCTTTAATAAAATCTGTAAACATTTTCTAAGTGAGGATTCTGCTGCCAGACTTTAGCAAATCCTGCAGTCAGTATTTATTGCATTATTGTTTTGTAGTGACCTCTTTAAAAAATATATGACAGCCTAAAAAGAACAGAGAGCTGAAACATCACCATGCTTAACAACAGTTTGTGTGTATATATATAATGTAATTCACATATATATGTATGAATGTATTAGAGTAATAAGAGGTAAGTATATGGCAGAACTCAATCTGAGAAAATTTGCTTGTAAACTTCCAGGTAATACATTTTTGGGGAAAAAACCAAAAGCTCCAGCCAGCTATATTTGTAGGGGCTATTACTATTTATCAAAATAACCTAAACAGCCAAACTGAATTCACTTGTCTTGCAATAATGTGAAAGGATCATTTTTTTCATCATTCATTTCTAATTCATTAATCTTACTCATGAATTTCTACCAGTTTATTACACAAGATATAAAATTAAAGTTAAACACATGATGTTGATTTTGCACATTTATGCAAAAGTAGCATTTACCAAGTAACCATCATGTTGATACATGTTATTTATTAGTGAATGCTTGTCTGAATTTTATCTGATTTGATCATTTTAATACATATTTTGGTTATTTTGTTCTCTGGCCTTTAGCAAATACAATTATTTACTAATTTAATTTTTAAACAGAGTGATGTCTGGAGGCAGATTGCCTTTGTGCATACACTGGCTCTACTGCTTATCAAATGCTATAAATTCTCCCTCCTACCTGTAAAATGTTGAAAATAAACTTGCCCACTTCATAGGGTTGTTGGGAGGATCAAATAAAATAATTTATGTGAAGAACACAGCACGAAGGCTGGCACAAGATATGTGCTCCATACACATTACCATTGGGGGCAGGAATAAAGAAGGTGAAAATGAAAAGAAAACTAAAATTAAAATATAATTTTTCACCAATGTATTCATCTTTGTCTAATGAAAAACATATAAACAACCCCTTTAGGTAATTTTTCAATTTCATTAGTTAAAATGCTCTTTCTCTCAGATTTTCTCTCCAAGGTGGTAGCTGAGTACATCAAGGAGAGGAGAGGTGTCTGAGGAAGAGTTATAGCCAAGGAAGACTGGATATAGAAACCCATAGAGTGTCTTCTGGATCATTCAGACTCTGCTGCCAAACTTGAATTTCACCTTTTCTGAGATATACACTTGTATATCAAACTTCATTCTTGACATCTACACTGGTATGTCTCATAAATATCTCCAAGCAACATAGATCAAAGACAACTATTGATTTTTCCCTACACCCACCCAAACCCACTGCTCCCCAGTTTTCCTTATCTACTTCATCCACCATCCACTTCATTGTTCCTACCCCAAAGCTAAGATTTGTCTTATGTTCCTTTTTCTGTCACACTCCACATTGGCAAGTCCAGTTGACTCTTGTCTAATATACTCTTCATACATCCCTTTACCTTTATTTATCCTAATCCTGCTGCATTCCAAACCATCATCATCTCTCAGCGTCATCTACTGTACTAGCTTTATCACCATTCTCCACGCTTCCACTCCTGCAACTCATTAATCTGTTTTCCATACAGCAGTCTGAGTGATCTTTTAAAACTTAAATTATATCACAACCATGCTTGAAACCCTTCCATGGCTTCCCATAACATATAGATTATGCTCACATTAGTTAATATAGCTCTTAAAATAGAATTTGATTTGGCCCCTGACTACTTTCCCAACTCATAAAGTATCACTCTTCCGTAATACAAACTCACTGACCTTCTGATTTCTTGAGTATACTAAGGTGATTTCCATCCTAGACTCCTGAATTTGCTATCACTTTACATGGAGTTCACACACCCTTGACATTCACAAATCTGTCTTTTTCTTCTTCTGCAGATGCCCAATGATTCAGTTTAAATGTTACCTCCTCAGAGAAGTCTTCCCTCAGAATCAAATATCTCATCTAAAAAACATCTAGACACACTCTATCAACTCACACTTGACATTTTCTTATCATTCATTCATTCAACCCTTTAATTTATTTTCTCTCTTTTCTCACCTCACTTTTATTTAAGCAACTTGAGAAAAGAGAACATAATAGTGTCTGAAACAGTAGGTTGTCAGTGTATATTTTTTAATTGAATAAATTAAATAAAGGACTGAAATCATTGAAAAAAATGAAATTTCCCAACATATCACAAAGCATTGAATCAGTACTATCAATGCTTGGAGTGATGTGCTCCCAGAATTGAAGACTGATCATTGTTGAATCTGGTTCCCTCCGGCTATTTTTGTTGTGCTGACTCCTCGCTTTAGTCTTTACCTGTGGTTGCCTTTAGTTTCTAAATCCAGACTTCTGTGCACCTTATCAAATCAGCCCTTAAGTTCCTGCAGCTTGAATCACACCTAAATGCTTATATATGAAGTCAATAAATTGACTTCACTAAATTCATTCCATAAATGCTCATGTGTCATCACCCCATGCTGTATTAAATGGACATATTTGGGGCTTCAGTCTCTAATAAGGGAGGAGGGGATGAAGAATGAGGATTCTGCACCCTCTCACAATCCTGCACCCTCTCACAATTCACGACCCCTTGGGGGATGCCAGAGAGCCGGTTTTGGCCCGATCCCCACAGACCAGGCTGAGGAACCCCACTGGTGCATGAATTGGTGCACCAGGCCTCTAGTATGCATAGAAGATCTTTGGTTAATCTCTTCATGCCCTCT
>NW_005370182.1:2470914-2474075 GCF_000412655.1 Myotis brandtii | reverse complement strand
GTTGTTCCAGAGGCTCCTTACACTATCTTCATATTTTTGGATTCTTTTTCCTTTTTGCTCTTCTGGTTGGGTGTTTTTTGCTTCCTCATATTTGAAATCATTGATTTGATTTTTGGGATCCTCTAATCTACTGTTGAATACCTGTATATTATTCTTTATTTCAGTAAGTGTATGCTTAATTTCTTGCTGGTCCCTTTCCATGTGTTTGGCATTCTCACTAAGATCCTTGAAAGTCTCACTAAGTTCCTCAGATGTTTCTAGAAGATTCTTCAGTAACACTTTAACCGTGGTTTTGAACTCTATATCCAGTAGTTCGTTTTCTTCCATTTCTTTCATTTGTGACATGTTTCTTTGTCTCTCTGCATTTTGGCTGCTTCCCTATGTTTGTTTCTATGTATTGGGTAGCTGCTAAATCTTCTTGAGTTGATAGAGTGGCCTTGTGTAGTAAATGTCCTATAGGACCCAGTGGCTCAGCCTCCCCAATCACCTGAGGTTGACACTCTTGGTGCACCCCTTTGTGGGCTGTGTGCACAGTTTTTTGTAGTTGAGCCTTGATTGCTGTTGGTGTCACTGGGAGGAATTGACCTCCAGGTCAATTGGTTGTGGAGACCAGCTGTGACTACAGTGGGAGAGCTGCTGTGCAGGAGAAACTCCTATGGAGCAGGACTTGCTTCAGTGGGGCTTTGGTGCTCACTAAGTCTGCCCCTTGAGTGTGTCACTTACGGATGTGAAGAGTTGTAATCTGGTATGGTCTCACTCTGACCACTGGGTACACTGGCTCTTGGGTCTCCAGAGAGGTGCAAAGTCAGCCACTGCCTGGGGCCATCCAGCAGGAGCTACAGAGATCTGCAGATTCCTCCTCTTTGTATCGGGTTTGGCAGTGCCCAGATGAGGCCCAGCTGTGAAGCAAGGCAGGCTGGTGCTGGTGCTGGGTCTTGGGCCTTTTATTGATAGGTTTGGGGCTCCCTGACCCAGCTGCAGCATGTTTGACTGGGTTTTTAGCCTGAGAAAGCACAGGGCATTCATATGCAAATACCGCTCTGCACAGCTTGGGTGGGGTTGTAAATTGAATGAGGCTGGGTCTCAGGGAATCACCAGGGTGGAGCAAACAGAATGGCTGCCAGTCAGCCCTGCACCGGGGAAGTCCCAGCACAGGAACAACGACCACTGCGATCACCTCCATCTGGAAGAAAGCTGTGTCTCCCCCACACCCAACGAGTTCCTGCCCCAATGTCAGATAGTCCAGTTTCTCCCCATATGTGTCTAGATCCCCCAGAGCTGTGGTCGGCAAACCACGGCTCGAAAGCCACATGTGGCTCTTTGGCCCCTTGAGTGTGGCTCTTCCACAAAATACCACGTGCGGGCGCACACATACAGTGCGATTGAAACTTTGTGGCCCACGCGCAGAAGTCAGTATTTTGTGGAAGAGCCAGTATTTTGTGGAAGAGCCACACTCAAGGGGCCAAAGAGCCGCATATGGCTCACGAACCGCAGTTTGCCAAGCCGCAGTTTGCTGACCCCTGCCCCAGAGCCTCGCCCAGCACTGGAGCTCAGAGGAAGTGGGAGTTTGTAAGTTCAGTTCATGGTGCCGGCCTTTTAAGAGGAGTAGCTGGGTCTCCTGCAGCCTGTGTGTCACTCAGCCCCAATCTGCACTGGTTTTTATAGCCCATAGTTGTTACTGCCTACAGGGACTTCTTTCCCCAGCTTTGGGACCCTAGGCTGGGGGTCCTGTGTGGGGCTGGGACCCCTCGCTCCTCTGAGGCAGCTTCTGCAGAGGCGATCTCCCTCCCAAATAAAAAAGTGGCACACCCAGATGCCGGATGAGCCTGTTCTGCACCTCCACATCTCCTACCAGTCTCAGTGTGCTCTCTTCTTTACCTCTATAGATGTAGTACTTCCACTTAGCCAGCTTTCCAGCAGTTCTGGATAATAGTTGTGCTGTATTTTAGTTGTAATTTTGAAGTGGTTGTGGGAGGCAGCAAGTACAGGCATTTACCTATGCCACCATCTTGATTCAGTCTAGTTACTTTTGACATTTCTAAGTTACCCCCCAACCCAATCCTTCTAGGGATACTTTTTATCCATTCAGGTGTTGTGACAGTAGTATTCTGTGAATAACATGTAGCCAGTAATTAATTATTCTAATGAAATGACAAGGGCCTAGGGTACAACTCAAAATTGTTAAATACCAACATTCCTAGACAGATCACATCTGCTGCAAAAATCTTCATCAACGGCTTCAAAGTGAAGAAAGTGACTATATTAGACCTTTTCAAAGCTAGACTGGGAGATTAATAAAAAAAGATTAAGAAAAACAATATATTGTTTTTACACACTGGCCTACAGTCAAACAACAGCAGCGTTAAGCACCAAACCCACTCAGAATCTCTAATGTCAACTAACCTTCTCAATGAGCAGGACTGAGATAATAGGCACACAGTTTCCATTTACTCAGACACTTTGATTAGTCCTGTCTGTGTGCTCAGCTCAGCACCCAAAAGATCCTAACCCTAACTAGTTCTTATATAGCCTAGTCCATTTTCACAGGACATAGCTGTTTTTCTGCAAGAGAAAAGTCATACACAACACACTGTCTGAAGAAAAGGAATCAGTGTGAAACATTCCCCCAGGGCCCCCAAAATGGGAGAATGAGGATAGATTACGAACTTATAAAATCAGCCTGAAGCATGCCCTCTAGTTATGAAATGAGGCTCTGGAGGGCTGATGAGCAATGGCAAGATTCTGAGTGCTAATGACCGCTACAACCACATGTACAACAGACCATGCATGAGGAATTCCTGGAGGGTCTGAGGCATCTGTAGGCTAATCCGCTCATCTATTCCCGCCACTCTCAAAGTGGGGTCCTGGACCAGCAGTCTCAATATCATCTGGAAATGAGTTAGAAGAGCAAATTCTTGGCCTCCCGCTGCAGACAAGTTGAATCAGAAACGCTGTGGGTGGAGCCCAACAATCTATATTTTAAAAAGCCCTCCAGGTGATTCTCAGGCACTCTCAAAATGGAAACTATTGATCTATCTAAGTCATTGCAACAATTTGCATGGTAATGTAGTCTCTTCTCAGCAAATCCTCCCAGTACCTCTTCATAGGCCAGGGGTGGGTAACCTTTTTGTGAGTGCGTGCCAAAACCAGCAAAATCTCTG
>NW_005370182.1:2465303-2470441 GCF_000412655.1 Myotis brandtii | reverse complement strand
AGATGCACCTACACTGAATTTATCTGAAAAATAAAAAAAGTCTATAATAAGAAAAAATTGTAAATGGAAGATTATAAGAGACGGTTTCGCATGCCAGCAAAAGTTACTGGCGTGCCATGTTTGGCACGCGTGCCAGGGGTTGCCCACCCCCGTCATAGGCCTTGTCTACATACAGCAATAGCCTAATCTTCTGGGGATCGTGAAAGAACATTACTGAAAGGCAGTGAGAAAAGAGGCACTGGCCTCAGTTGGCATGCTAACTTATGTATGCAAAGGTTGATGTGACCAGCAGGTCACTGATGAGCTGATTTGGCCACAACTGCACACAGCTGCAGTGTCAGAAGCATCATCTTTGTTGGCAAAGAGCTACACAAATAATTCCTTAATTAAAATGCCGGTTGTGTACCTACACAAAATGCACCACCGGTATTTAACTTATTATTATGAAAAGTCCTATTGACTATGAAATGTTGAAAATAAATCAAATTCTGAGCCATTTTTAAATAAAGAACAGCCCTAGAGCCCCCGGGGAGGCTTGCGGCTAATACAGGGGGTATTTCATGAGGAGTTGCTGAGGAAAATGCATGTTTTCAAAATCCAGGTACATGAGGTAGCACTTGTTTAGCTGCCATTCAATCCCATTAGGAATATGCTGATTAGCAGCAGAAGAGAGAAACCTGTGACCAGATGACCAACTCAAGCAAAACATATTTAGGTTTAGACTCTCTGAAGTGTTTATCCCTCCCCAAACATTCCCTACGATCAGCTTTGGCTGGGGCTCCCTGCTCCGTCATCTGATGGCTCTGCTCCTGCTGCTCAGTGTGGTCCAGGAGAGCCCACAGCCAAGCTCGTCCTGTCCAATCAACAGCTGGCTGCTTATCTGACCAGAACAGCCCCTTGGGGCACAGTTCCTCTCCCTGAAATAAGCAGTCCCTGCCATTCTGGGAAATGCATTGTCTCTGGCAAAGTAGTATGAGCCCAGCAAATTACAAAGAAAATAGAACCGGAAACCAGAGTGGGACCTGGTAGAGAAAAAGAGATAAAGATGGAAGGAGAAAGGAAATGGCGAGGAAGAGTAATTAGGGCAGTAAAGCCAAGGGGCAACTGGACAAACAAAACTATTATCACTCAAACTTAGAAAGATTCTTCAGTATTTAACAATTTGTAAATCAGGTGTCTCTTCTGCAAACAACAATAACAAAATCAAAAGTCGATACTCTATCTATACCTATATAATAGTTCCACTTGTGCGGGAAACAGTTTCCCTATCCAATTCAACACAAATTATCTTTGTAGTGTTTTCTACCAGTCTTTTGAAATTTCTTTACAAGAAAAGTATAACAAAGCAGGCCTGTGATTCAGGACAGTTTAGGAGTATTCCCAGTTTGGGCAGTTAATTTTTAAGCCACCTATTATGAGAAAAAGGCATAACTAAGACCTGATTTTATTCTCTAAAATGGCTAGAGTTACATGAGTTTATCCTCCAACATCTACTTTTTAAGTGAAGAATAAGGCAGCGATTTTCAATCAGTGTGCCTCAAGAATTTTTAAAACATGCAATACCTGACTACTTAGTCGGGCTCACTGACCTCTTTCATTTAGATTGTCAAATTTAGAAAACACTACAACAGCCAACACAACAATAGCTGTCCTGTGTGAATAAATCAAAATTATATCTATTTTTTGTCAGATAGGCAACAAATATACTTTTTGATGTACCTCAATTTTAGTAATTAGTTTATGTGTGCCATGAGATGAAAAGGGTCGAAAATTACTGAATAAGGTGACCCATGGCAAGTCTTACAGCCCTAGAGGGCCTTTCTCATTTAACTTTGTGATCCATTAAATGTATCCCAGTTCATCACTTTCATTGGCTACAGCAATAGCACTGCTCTCAGATGAGTTCATCAGGATCGAGTTGTGGGTGGGGATTCAATTTCTGTCCAAAGAATTATTTCCAAATTCCCACTTACTTTTTAAAAGAGGTCACTGAACACACATCTAGATGATTTCAAAGAGTGTAATTATGCAAAATATTTGAAATCTCTAAAAGAAGAATCTGCCTGATTATACCCTTTATTTGTTTTATTTTACTATAAATATTAGGATTTAGCAGGGATTTTATCACAACCTTATTTTTTGTCATAAATAGTTAAATTACATGCCACCAAAACTCTTAATTGTGACTAATTCTAATTAAGAGGTAAAAAGTTTTAAAGCTTTTCACCTAGTTAAATATGTATTAACTGCATCATCTTTGTTATTCACAAATGTTCTCTATTATGGAAATGTATCATTCTCATGCCATATGCTAATGGTAACATTTACAGAAGAAGCCAGACAGCTCTTTCCAGTGGGCACCTAGTCATGGGCATCTCTCAGGACAACTGGCACAAGCACAGCAAGACCAGGGGCAAGAGAAAGTCCTACCACAAAGTGGGAAAATATGAGCGGGGATGCCCTGCTGCCAACCCTAAGATTGGCCCCCCACGCACACACACAGTCTGCATATGTGGAGGCAACAAGAAGTACCGAGCCTTGAGACTGGATGTGGGCAACTTCTCCTGATGAAGAACAAAGAGACTTTAAACAAAAAACGATTAAAGAAAATTCAGAAAAAATATGATGAAAAGAAAAAGAATGCCAAAATCAGCCATCTCCTAGAGGCACAGTACACACAGTCTGCATATGTGGAGGCAACAAGAAGTACCGAGCCTTGAGACTGGATGTGGGCAACTTCTCCTGATGAAGAACAAAGAGACTTTAAACAAAAAACGATTAAAGAAAATTCAGAAGAAATATGATGAAAAGAAAAAGAATGCCAAAATCAGCCATCTCCTAGAGGCACAGTTCCAGCAGGGCAAGCTTCTTATATGCATCTCTTCAAGGCCAGGCCCCAGGCCAATGTGGCACAGCAAATGGCTATGTGCTAGAAGGCAAGGAACTGGAGTTCTAGCTGAGGAAAACCAAGGCCAGGAAAGGCTAGTAAATCCCCTTCCCTCCTTAAAATAAAATTTAAAAAGCCAAACAATCTTAAATAAAAATAAACATATAGTGTTCTTGAACATAATATTAAATCAGAACCACCAGATAGGGAGGCAAATATGCACATAGTGACTTTTACCCATTTATCTCACCCATTTTACTTTTACAAGTTATCAAATCATATTTATTGTCTTAAAAAATAATTCTTCACATTAATTTACATGAAACAAGTGTAAAAATATTTTAGGGAATTTTTCTGAACAGTATTTACCAACCATTTTCAACAATCATATGGTACAATGGGATCTATGTGTGCATCAGGAAGAAAAAATTAGCAAGTCTATTATTGGCATGAGGAAAATTATGGTCTTTCTCAACCAAGAAATCCAGAGTTTCGAGAGTAAATATTCAGTTTTATACTGAAGAGTCTGACTCCATTTTTGATGTCCAACTATTGATACTTTTAAGCCCCGCTACAACCTCTTCCTGTTCTGCCAATCTGGGCAGAGTGAGCTGATGATAAAGCCCAGTGCTCCTTCCCTTGGCACTAGTTGTAAGTTCCCACCACCAGCTAGTACCGTCATGCCAAGCCCACTCGGTACCACCATAACACAGGCCAGTCACCATTCCCTAGTCTCTCTATTTTAGAAACAAATTGAGAAGTCATTCATTTGTTTATATTTATGCATGGGTCATACACATTGCCTGAACCTGACAATGTATTAAGAATTGTGCTAGGTCTTAGGAGGGCACAGGATGACAACTTAAAACTCTCCTCAAGGAATCCAATGGAAGAGGCAGTCAATAAAGTAAGGATTTCAATGGAACATGGTCATGAACTTGATACAAAATATGTATCCAGCACATTTACATTAAATTTTATGCCTAGAATTATTAGAGGAACTGATATTTTGTTAAATAATAAGAAGCCACCAAAGGTTTTGAAGGTACATAATAGTTTGAAGAATGAAGGGTTAAAACCAAGCCAGTCATTGAAACTAGGGAGAAGCAGACGTCATATCACAAGGAACTGAGTGATAAATTAAGGAGAATGAATATTATCTTGAACATGATGGAGAGGCTTAGAAAAAATGATACAAATTGCTTTAAAGAAACTTTTCTAAATCCTTAAATTCATATGGAACTATGAAAGACTCCAAATAGCCAAAGATGCCTTGAGAAAGAAGAACAAAGCTGGAGGCATGACACTTTCTGATTTCAAACTCTATTGCAAAATTATAATACTTAGAACAGTATAGTACCAACATAATAAAGAGACTCAAAGACCCATGGAATAAAATAGAGAGCCCAGAAATAAATTCATGCATATTGGTCCCTGCATTGCTGCTAATTCAGTATGTTTGTAGGGGGAAGGAAGGTCTAGAGCTTCCTACTCTGCCATCTTGCTGAAATTTCTCAGGCAAATATCATTTTGAATAAGAATTAATCTCTCTAGCTCAACCAGCCTGGCTCAATGTTTGAGTGTCAACCTGTGAACCAGGAGGTCAGGGCACATGCCCTGATTGTGGCCTCTATTCCTAGTGGAGGGCATGCAGGAGGCAGCCAATGAATGTTTCTCTCTTATCATTGATGTTTCTATCTCTCCCTCTCCCTTACTCTCTGAAATAAATAGAAATATATATTTTTTTTGAAAGAAGTAATCTCTTTGGCCTGGCCAATGTTGCTCAATGGTTGAGCATTGACCTGTGAACCAGAAGTCACAGTTAAATTCCAAGTCAGGGCACATACCTGGGTTTTGGGCTCCATCCCCAGTATGGGAAGTGCAGGAGGGAGCTGATCAATGATTCTCCTCATGATTGATGTTTCTGTCTCTCTCCCCCTCTCCCTTCCTCTCTGAAATCAATAAAAAAATTTTTTAAAGAATAAATGTACTTGAATCTTCTTTACTCTCTAGTCATGTTGCTCCAAAGATTATTTTACCTAGTATCATATTTCTACCAGATGACAAAATTATTACAGTACTATATGCTCTCTCAAATCAAGCAGGAAAATAATCATGAACATTATTGGGAAGACTCTGGCCTTACTTTTTAAGGGACATAAGCAAAAAAATGCTAAAATTTTAGAGAGTAAAGGTGAATACATTTATTACAGTCACATATGGCAGAATAGATTAGCTAAAATCATTTTCA
>NW_005370182.1:2462629-2465270 GCF_000412655.1 Myotis brandtii | reverse complement strand
ACCTTCGCTACGCTTCCCATTGGCTAATCAGGGCGATATGCAAATTAACCACCAACAAAGATGGAGGTTAATTTGCATACTAGGCTCCAAGCGGTGGAGCGAAGCCAAACGTACCCGAAGGTGCCGAGCAGCAAGGCCTCATGGCCCCGGGATCAGCGGAGCAGTGAGGCCTCATGGCCCCGTGATCAGTGGAGCCGTGAGTCCTCATGGCCCTGGGATCAGCGGAGCCGCGAGGCCTCATGCCCAGGGATCGGAGGAGCTGTGAGGCCTTAAGACCCAGGATCAGCGAAGCAGTGAAGTCTGACGGCTGCGGGGGGGTGGGCTCTGGCCGGAGCCCAGCCAGAACGAAGGCCTAGGTCCCAGGTGCCGTAGGAAAACTAGTGCCAGCAGCCAAGGGAAGGGAAGGCCTATTGCACGAATTTCTTCATGCAACTTTGCAAAATTAAATGCTTAGTCAACTTTTGTGAATCAATTTATTGAAAATGAACAGGCAGAAACATTCTGAACATTGAAAATGAACACTCTTTGCCTGGCTGATGTGGCTCAAAGGAACATGAACCAGGAGGTTGCAGTTCGATTCCCAGTCAGGGCACATGCCCGGGCTGCGGGCTTGATCTCCAATAGGAGGCGTGCAGGAAGCAGCCGATCAATGATTCTCTCTCCTCATTGATGTTTCTATCTCTCCCTCTCCCTTACTCTCTAAAATTAATAAAAATTGCATTTTTTTCCTAAGAAAATTAACATTCTTCTACTCTGCCTTAAAAATCTGGGATCAATTAAAACTATCAATAAAGTAAAAAATACCCATAAAACTATTAGGATGCCCATGATAGAAAAGACAGACACTTAATGATAAAAATGAAAAAACACACTTATCAAGTGTTGGCAGAGATGTAGAGAAATTAGAACCCTCACACATTGCTACTGGGAATGTAAAATGGTGAAGTCATTTTGGAAAACAGTTTGAGGACAAAATGTTAAACCTAGACTTACCATATGTCCCAGAAATTCCATTCCTAGGTATATACTCCAAAGAATTGAAAAAAATTTTACACCAAAACTTTTATATAAATATTCACAGAATCATTACTCATAATAGCCAAAAAATGGAAAGAACTTTTTATGTATCAACTGATGAATGGGGGGAAATGGAGAAATGGGGAGATGTTGGTCAAAGGGTACAAACTTTCAGTTATAAGATGAATAACTTCTGGGATTTAATGTACAGTATAGTGATTATAGTTAACATTATTGAATACTTGAAAGTTACTATGAAAGTGGGTCTTAAATATTATTATAATAATTACAAAAATGGCAATCATGTGAGGCAAAGAATGTGTTAGCTAACTTTTTATGGTGAGCATTTTGTAATATACATGTGTATCAAATCCCTACATTGCACACTTTAAACATATACAATGCTATATGCCAATTATATCTCTATGAAACTGAAAAAAAAAATCCTAAAAAAATCAAGATAGACTGCTAATGGCTATGAGCTTTCTTTGGGGGGTGATAAAAGTAGTAAAAAAAAAAAATCTAAATTTGATTTTGATAATGGTTTAGCAACTTTGATTATACCCAACAACAACAACATTGAATTATACATTTTAAATGGTTGAATTGCCTGGTATGTGAATTATGTCTCAATAAAGCCTGTCTAAAAATAAAAAAAGGAAATAATGAAACTTCAAACATTGGGGCATTACAAATAAAACAGTTATATTTCCTCAAATGCTCATGGGTGAGTTATATTCTCTGCCCTGTGGGAAAGTACATGGGAAGCTAAATTGTAATCAAAAGGCTGCATGGTAGATACAGATTTAGAACAAAGCATCTTGGTACTCTAAGCAAGCCTCTGGCACTTACCTTTGATTAAGGACAAAGACTTGCCTGCTGAGGGCCTTAGTATCAGGCCCCCTTCCCCTAGCCAGATTTTCCCAGATGCCCCGAATGAAACATAATTCTCCTTTTTCACTTTGCTGTCTTTGTACTGTCTACAGATATTTCTACAGGAGCAATACTATTTAATGTAGCTTTCTAATACCATAGAGGAGGCCAGCATTTCAAATAGCCCTCAAAAGCTAGGCTTGACTTGAGGCTATTCACTATCTTATTGATGAGAAGCAGCTTCTTTTTTTGTTCCCATTTTTCAATTACAGTTTATTTTTAATATTATTTTGTATTAGTTTCAGGTGTATAGCAAAGTGATTGGACAATCATGTACTTTACAAAGTGCCCTCCCCGCCCCCCCCCCCGATATTTCCAGTATCTAATTGGCACAATACATAGTTATTACAATACTAGTGTCCTGGTGCATGGATTCATGCACATTGAAAGGCAATTAATTAGAAGAAATATTTTTAATATCGCTATTTGTCCTTTCTCTATAATAGAAGTGTCAACTAAATTCATGATCAACAATGACAGAACAAAACACATGGGTACGATTGGCAACAGGGAGAGCTTTACATTTATAGCACATGCGTGACTCAACTTAGCCTTCTATATATATACTAGAGGCCCGGTGCACAAAAATTTGTGCACTCGGGGTGGGGGGGTCCCTCAGCCTGGCCTGTGCCCTCTCGCAGTCTGGGACCCCTTGGGGGATGACCACTTGCTGGCTTAGGCCTGCTCCCCG
>NW_005370182.1:2450567-2462264 GCF_000412655.1 Myotis brandtii | reverse complement strand
TGCCTTGAAGGGTGTCCCGGATCAGGGTGGGGGTCCTGCTTGGGTGCCTGGCCAGCCTGGGTGAGGGGCTGATGGCTGTTTGCAGCTGGTCACACCCCCTTTAGGGTGGGGGTCCCCACAGGGGTGCCTGGCCAGTATGGGTGGGGGGCTGAAGGCCGTTTTCAGGCTGGCCAGGACTGAAGCTCCCAGCCTCTCCTTTTTTTCTTTTTTTCTTTTGGGATTTATTTACCTTCTATAATTGAAACATTCTTGCCGTTACTGGCGCTCCCAGCTTGAGGCCACGGCCAGCTGAAAGCAGGTATCTCGGGTTTGTTTAGCTTCTATAATTGAAACATTGTTGCTTTTGGGCTCAGAGCCGGGCCGTGGCAGGCGGGGAACCTTGGCTTCCTCCATCACTGAAGCAAGCAAGCCTCCTGTTCGCTTCAGCTGCGTGGCTGCTGGCCGCCATCTTGGTTGGCAGTTAATTTGCATATCCTGCTAATTAGCCAATGGGATGGGTGTTGGGGTTATGGTCAATTTGCATGTTTCTCTTTTATTAGATAGGATTATTGACTATATTCTTCATGCTGTGACTATTTTGTAATTGACAAGTTGTAATTCTTAATCCCTTCAGCTTAGAAGCAGTGTCTTAATCACCCAGGTGTCAGGATACTATGTGGAGTTGGACTTTTAAAGAAGAATCAACTTTTTTTCCTGTTGACTCAAGTCCAGTGCCCTATTTGATACAGAACATTGTTTTCCAAAAGATAACTTTGAGGCTCCTTTAGGTGTGCTGCTGAGAAATGGTCCATATTTTGTTCCTCTGGGATGGCCTGGATACTGTCATACTTCCCCTGCACCTGCAAGCCAATGTTATATTGTATGAGCTCATGAGAGGACATGACTACTAGTTGATCCACAAGCTGGACCCAGGCAATTGGAGGCTCCTCACCTCCATCTATCCTTGGAATGCATGTTCCACCCACTGTTCCCACAGTGGCAGATGTTTTGAGGACACAGCTTTGTGAGGTTAAGGTGGTATTGAGACCACCTGGATGGTCTATGTGATTGAACCCTGTTAAAAGTCTCTACATAAATTTTAAGATTCTGACATCTTACAGCTAAGACAAATCTCATATGTAAGTTCCCTTGCCTAGAAAATCTGCCACTTACCAATCTGGCCTAACTCTTTCTTCTGTCTCTCCTTGCCCTCTGTGTACAAAGGTCTGTTGATTTCTTCCTATCCACCCACCCATACCTGCCTTCCCTCTGAGATTCTACAGTCTATTTCATGCATCTATGTCTCTGAATCTATTTTGTTCTACAGTTTATTTTGTTCATTAGATTCCACATATGAGTGAGATCATTTGATACTTGCTTTTCTCTGGCTGGCTTATTTCATTTAGCATGAAATAATACTCTCCAAGTTCCTCCATGCTGTCTCAAAGGATAAGAGAGCCTTCTTTTTTACTGCTGCATAGTATTTATTGGTGTAAATGTACCACAGCTTTTTTATCCACTCATCTGCTGATGGGCACTTGGGCTGTTTCCAGATCTTAGCTATTGTAAGTTGCACTTCTATGAACATAGGGGTGCATATATTCTTTCTGATTGATGTTTCAGATTTCTTAGGATATATTCCTAGAAATGGGATCGCTGGGTCAAATGGCAATTCCATATTTAATTTTTTTAGGAAACTCCATACTGTTTTCCATAATGGTTGCATCAGTCTGCATTCCCATCAGCAGTGTATGTGGGTTCCCTTTTCTCCACATCCTCACCAGCACATGGCATTTGTTGCTTTGTTGATGGCAGCCATTCTGACAGGTGTGAGATGATATTTCATTGTTGTTTTAATTTGCATCTCTAATTTGCATGTAATTTAATTTGCATTTCATTGTTGATGATTAGTGACTTTGAGTATTTTTTCATGTATCTTGGCTATCTGTATGTCCACTTTACAGAAGTGTCTATTTTGATCCTTTGCCTATTTTTTAACTGGATTGTTTGTCTTCCTTTTGTTAAGTTGTATGAGTTCCTTATATATTTTGGATATTAACCCATTATTAGATGTATCATTGGCAAATATGTTCTCCAATACAGTGGGCTCCATTTTCATTTTATTGATGGTTTCTTTTTCTTTTCTTTTTTCATATCCTATATAATAAAGATGTAATATGGAAATGGTTGTTACGCCATGAAGTGTAATGACCGACTGTGTAATGACTGGATCACAGATCAGCAGGAGGGTGGGGCAGTGAGCTACAAGCAGGTGGCGGGAAGCTACAGGAGTAGGCAGATCAGCAAGCTATGAGGGGGGTCAAATGGTCATTACTCCGTGAAGGGTAATGACCAGATCAGCAGGAGGGTGGGGCAGCGAGCTACAAGAGGGCAGCGGAGAGCTACAGGAGGGGGCAGGGCAGCAAGCTATGAGGGAGGGGCAGGGGGTGCTACAGGAGGGCGGGGCAGCAGGTGGAGAGCTACTGGAGGATGGCAGCAAGCTATTGGTGAGCTACTGGTGCACGGATTCGTGCGCAGGGCTACTAGTATGTATATAATGTTAATCCTCACTGAAGGATATTCTTTTTTTAAAACATATGTTTATTGATTTCAGAGAAGAAGGGAGAGAAGAGAGAGAGATAGAAACATCCATGATGAGAGAGAATCATTGATTAGCTGCCTCCTACACACCCCCCCCACTGGGGATCAAGCCTGCAACCCAGGCATGTGCCCTTGACTGGAATCAAACCTGGAACCCTTCAGTCTGCAGACAGATGCTCTATCCACTGAGCCAAACCAGCTAGAGCAAGGATATCATTTTTATTGATTTTTAGAGAGAGTGGAAGGGAGAGAGGGAGAGAGAGAGAGAGACATAGGTGTGAGAGAGAAACATCAACTGTTGCCTCCCACACATGTCCCAATCGGGACCTGGGATGGAATCTGCAATCCAGGTGCATGCCCTTGACCAGAAATTGAACCTACAACCCTTTGGTGGGCAGGCCATTACTCTCACCATTGAGCCACATGGGCCAGGGCTGATGTTTTCTTTTGCTGTGCAAAAGCTGTTTGTTTTGTCGTAGTCCCATTTGTTTATTTTCTCTTCTGTTTCCCTTGCCCTAGATGTATCTGCAAACATATTGCTACAAGAGATGTCTGAGATTTTGCTGCTTATGGTTTATTCTAGAATTTTTATGGTTTCATGATTTACATTTAAGTTTTTTATCCATTTTGAGTTTATTCTTGTGCATGGTGTAAGTTGGTGATCTAGTTTCATCTTTTTGCATGTATCTGCCCAATTTTTCCAGCATCATTTATTGAAGAGACTATCTTTACTCCATTGTATGCTCTTGACTTCTTTGTCAAATATTAATTGAACATAATGGCTTGGGTCAATTTCTGGGTGCTTTGTTCTGTTCCATTGATCTATATGCCTGTTCTTAGGTCAGTACCAGGCTGTCTTGAGTACAGTAGTTTTGTAGTATAGTTTGATATCTGGTATTGTGATCCCCTCCTACTTTGTTCTTTCTCAAGATTTCTATGGCTATTTGAGATCTTTTTTGGCCCCATATAAATTTTGGAATATTTTATCTAGATCTGTGAAATATGCCATTGCTATTTAAATAGAGATTACATTGAATCTATAGATTGCTTTGGGTAGTATGGATTTTTTACTGCTGTTAATTCTACCAACCCATGAACATGGTATATTCTTTGACTTTTTTATATCATCCTTTATCTTTTTTTCAATGTCTTATAGTTTTGAGTACAAGTCTTTTACCTCCCTGGTTAAGTTTATTCCTAGGAATCTTAATTTCTTTGTTGCATTTGTAAATGGGATTCTTTTTTTTAGTTTCCTTTTCTGAGAATTCATTATTGGTGTACAAGTATAAAAATGCCATTGATTTTGGGGTGTTAATTTTGTATCCTGCTACATTGCCCAAATTGTTTGTTAAATCTAGTAGTTTTCTGGTGGAGTCTTTAGAGTTTTCTATGTACAATATTATGCCATCTGTGAATAATGAGAGTTTTACTTCCTCCTTTCCAATTTGACTGCCTTTTATGTTTTATTTTTCTCTATTTGCTGTGCCAAATACTTCTAGTATTGGATTGAATAAGAGAGTGAAAGCAGACATTGCTGTCTTGTTCCTGTACTTTTTGCCCATTGAGTATGATGTTTGCTGTAGGTTTGTCATATATGGCCTTTATCATGTTGAGATATGCTCCCTCTATGCCCACTTTGCTGAGAGTTTTTATCAAAAAAGTGTGTTGGATTTTTGTCAAATGCTTTTTCTGCATCTACTGATATGATCATGTGGTTTTTATCTTTCAATTTGTTTATGTGATGCATCACATTTATTCGTTTGCGAATATTGTACCAGCCTTGCATCCCTAGAATAAATCCCTTTGTCATGTAGTATGATCTTTTTAATATATGGCTAGATCTGATTTTCTAATATTTTGTTGAGGATTTTAGCATTTATGTTCATCAGGGATATTAACCTGCACTTCTCTTTCTTTGTAGTGACTTTAACTGGTTTTGGAATTAGGATAATGCTGGCCTCATAAAAAAAGTTTGGAAGTGTTCCTTCCTCTTGGAGTTTTTTGGAATAAGCTTGAGGAGGATAAGTGTCAGTTCTTCTTTGAATGTTTTGTAAAACTCCCTTGTGAAGCCGTCTAAACCAGGACTTTTGTTTGGTAGGAGTTTTTGATTACTGCTTATATTTCATCAGTTGTTATTGGCCTATTCAGGTTTGGAAAATTTTATTTTTCTAGGAATTTGTCCATTTCATCCACACTTTCCAGCTTTTAGGCACATAGTTGTTCATAGTAGTTTCTTACAATCAAAAATAGTACTCTTAAACTGCTCCAGTGTTTCCAAAAAATGTACCGAGTTAGTGCAATCAGAGCACTAGAAAATTCTGGCTTCTGCACAGTGTGCTGGTGACATGAAAATGGAAGGATTAGGAATGACCTGTCTGGAAAGCCTGCAGTGAGTTATACAACAAACTGTATCTGCTTTCTTATAGTTGGTAAGTGCACTGCCGTGTTTTAAATAAATTATCTGCAGCTACAGTTAATAATCCAGGGAGAGCCTAAATGGCACAAGAAGATACATTCTCCTTTGTGGAAACCACAGGTTTTGTGTTTCCCCTCCAGGTACTTGCCTGCAGGAGATGATGGTAACCGTTCTCCATTATTCTCTATAATAGCTTTATGGTTCTGCAGACTATACTTACAAAAGTGAAACACAGTTCCTGAAAATGTGCTCCAGAGTTGCTTGCCTCTGTTATCTCATTGTTATCCTTACCCTCTAATAAAATAAAAATTGTAAAGACCAGTGACTTCCCATTTTTTAATAAAAGTGTTCCTTTCAAAGGCTGCAAGAAGAGGTGCAAACTGGATGACTAATGTTTCAAAATTGGTCAGAATGGGGAGTCTTCACAAACATACCATGTAAGGCAGACAGGAGGAGGGATGGTGACACCATAATAGGACCAGAGAGTTGAGTCTCTGAAATCTCTTGAATTTAAAAAATCTGCCTATAGAGAAATTTAACACTAGCTGAAAGACCGAGCTAACTAGCAGAAGGGCAACCAGGTCATGTGTATTGTTAGCCGTAGGTCCAAACTAAGATCAAGATCAGGGGAGACTCTTAAAGTAGTAAGGGAATTTCAGATGACAAGGTTCTAATAGCTGGGAAAACTCTAAGGGCGTAGAGAGTAACTGGTATAATAATAATGAGAATTCACACTCTTGGAGAACAAAGAACACTGAAATTCAGGGACAGAAATAAGGCTACAGGGTATGTACTTGGCATTCACCTTTGATTTTTTTTTTTCTATTTCTTCATACCATTGCTAATCATGAGTCACCGAGTTCTATTAATTAGAACTTCTTAAAAAATCCTCTGTGTGATCACTGCGCTCATCATTCCTCTCAGTTAATGCCTCAGCCTCCCAGCAGGTTTTCCTGCTTTACCTTCTTCCACTCTGTTGTTCGCACTGCTGTGAAAGTGATCTTTTTACAGTAGGAATTCCTTGCCTTACCTCCATCAGTGGCTTCCCATTGCCTTTAGAATGAAACCAAACACTTTCTATGGCTTCCGGGAGCTGGCTCTGCCTTGTCTCTGACGAATCCCTCAGCACTACTTGTCACCAGCCACGGGTAAGTGTGCCGGTGTTTTCCAAAGGAGCCATGGTCTCTCAGGCCTAATTAGCTTCACACATTTTACCGCCTCTGCCTTGATGGAGTGCCCTTCACCCGGTCAATCCCCACCTCTTCTAAATGCAGGCTTACCTCCTCTGGGCAGAGACTGTTACTCCCTCACATTCCTTCCCAAGTCTGACTTTCTTATGTGTTGTCATGTGTATGCTCAAATCTATAATATATTAGGTTCTGTATTGTATCTAATGGCTTGTTGTTCTGTCTTCCCCACTATTCTGTGTGGTCAGCGTGGTTTTTTTTTCATTTATCACTTGTCATATCCAGCACAGAGATCTTAAATAGCTTTCAACTTGCAATCCAGCTCCCAGGCAGTCGCTATCTAGGACAGTGTGTGGACATAATCATGCTAGCAAAAGTGGCATGATTGATTAATGATGTCTGTCTAACGCACTAGTTGTAGAAATAGCAACATGCATATCATCAATTTGCTTTCTCCAGTTTAGCACATAATGCATTCTCAGTTTTTGGAGAATGATTAAATGAAAAATGTGGGCATTAAGAAAGAAACAGTAAAGTTATATAGGACTAAAAGCAAAACTAAGTTAATGTTGGCTCAGGAGCATTGAGCTTCTTCATGCCTGTGGACAGTATTTGTATTAGAACCTGAAGAAGGCTGAATCAATATGTAGATTACAAAAGTCATCATAAGTTAAGAATAGAGCACAAAGAATCTGACCCTAGTGAGCTGACTCCAGATAAAAACAGGAATTATCATAGCTAACCAGTGGCATACACTAAGCTGAAGGCTTTTGAGTGGAATGATACAGCTTCTAGAGAATCTATGGACAAGACAGATCATCATAATAATAGAGGAATATGCAAATTAGCCAGGAGGCTGTAACATCACGACCAAACAGCAGGGACCTGAGGCCGCATGGTGCCTGGCTGGGGCGAGGGACCTCAGGCTGCGCCTCCCGCCCCACGGGGCTTGACGGGGGACCTCAGGTTGTGCCCCCCGCCTGGCGGGGCTTGACAGAGACTTCAGGCCACACCCCCCACCCCGGTGCTGGGCCAGGGGACCTCAGGCTGTGCCCCCTACCTGGCGGGGCTTGATGGGGAACCTGAGGCTGCGCCCCTCACCTGGAGGGGCTTGACGGAGGTGGGGCTGGCCAGGTCTGCATCTCACCCAATGGGGGTGGGGCCGGTTTAGTCTGGGTCTCTTGCGTTTTCAAAACACGTGAGGGTGGTGGGCGAGGACTTGACTCTAGGTCCCACAGCGCACCCCAGACTCTGACAGGAGGGAGATTTTCATATACATTTTACCAATTTTCTTTCATCTCTGACACTTCTATTATAGAGAAAGGGCAAATGGCAATATTAAAATATTTCCTCTAATTAATTCCCTTTTAATGTGCATAAATTTTGTGCACTGGGCCACTAGTTTTTAGAATAACTACAATAACTTTTTATCTCTATAAAGCTAAACTATTGGAATTGTCACTGAGGACTAGGGATGATTACAATAACCTTAATAGACACAATTCAATATAACGACGAGTTTCACTAATCAATATATATCAAGTTTATGGAACAAGTAATATCAAGGGTCATGCTTTAAAATTAGAATTTAAAGGAATTTTGTTGTTATACCTTTGTCCCTTATAAGTGAGAGTACTTCAGAGGAAGGCAATTTGGTTCTTCAATAACTAACTGTCCCTCAGATAAGATGCCAGTTTGCCTAAACTTCTTCCCCACAGGTATGTTCTTTTTCTTTTTTTTAAAGATGTTTTGTTTTTCCAAGGAGGTTTAATGCTAACCTTCAGGCCTAAAATTGCATCTTTCAACATTCTGTGACCTACCTGGAAGGTTTATAGTTTATAGCAATGGTTGTGATTAGTAAAATATTCAAATGAATACACACACATTTGTTTGTTTAGTAGGATGCAGTAGATTGGTAGCCCCCCTCTTTGTTTCTGTCTTCAAGGAAACAGTGTTCATCTAAATAGTCCAAAAGTGTAATATGATATGGAAATAATAAAGTGTTCTCTATGTATGTAAGTTCAATAGCTTTATAACTCATGTGACTGGTTTAACTGATCCCATGCTCTCAGTATGGACTTTAATTATGCAACTTTAGTTTATGTTGCTAGATGATAAGAGTATAAAAATTGAGAAAGAACTCAAAAGATTATACCATCCATGATTGGAAGGATGGAGAGGCATGAAAACTTGGCTCAAGTCAATTTAATTCACGAAGCACCCACTGTGATAGGTATAAAGTTACATTCAAAGATAAATAAATCTTTTATTTTGTCCTTATCTAATTTTAGGTGTTAGAAAAGAATAATTTCTGGGATTTTTTCCTGCTTACTTGAAAGATGATGGTGTTGGGATAAGATGACCAACTTTTAATGATTTGTTTGTTCTTAAACTCTTAGAATTTCATGAGTCACTTGGCTGACTTAAAAAATAACATAATTGCCTTACAAATATTACTCATCAGAAGTTTGGGATTAGTGGTTATTGAGTCACCAGGTTTTTCAAACTTCTCAGCTTATGTAAAAAGAAAAACAAAGCATAATGTACATGAGGTCAATTAAAAATGCATGCTATAGAAGATTTTTGTACATTTATTTTTAACTCAGGCTTTTAAAAAAACTCAAGACACAGGTGGATAGACAGGCTGGGACAAAAGTAGTCTTACAGTTGTGAATACATGAAACACAGAGTTTATTCCCATATTGTAATTTATTAATTATGCTATTATATTCCATATGAACATCTATAAACCTACCTTTGCCACACCTTTTATTAGAAAATGTCTATGAGCACAAATTTAAAATAAAGAAGTTGAATTGCCTGATCACTTTTGCTTTTGCAGTGTAGGATACATTTTGGGACTGGGGGGCAGGGCTGCTTCTCAGAATCTTAACTATTTTCCTTTGTTTGAGAATGGAGGGAGGTAGAGACCACTTCAAACAATAAAATTTGAAATTACCTGATGCTTGCCCAGCCAATCTTCCCGAAAGCTGGCCAGAAGCTCATGGAGAATCAATTTGGAGGCCAGCAATGGCAACTTAGAGGCCGCTCACGTTTTCCTGGGGTTCAGGGGAAGGGCGCTGCAGTGGGCACCTGTGTGCTGTGCAGGAGGTGGCCGAGGCCCTACCTGTGCAGGGCAGGGCTCAGTGCTCACAGCAGCAACGTCCCTCCTGAGCCGGTTTTGTGGCCTTTGACTGCAGATGTTGCTCTGTCTGCTCTGTCACTGATGATTTTCCATGTCTTTAGCCTTCTCGGTGAAACTGTAAATTACTCAGTATTTTTTTCCATACATTTCTTTCACTGCTTTAATGGTCTGGAACCAGTTTGTGATGCATGCAAGTAACCTCTGGGCTGACTCAAGTATATATGGCCACAGACACTTGTGCAGCGGTTTTCAACTTTAATTTGATAATTCTTTAGAGTATTTGCAGGTCTTAAACATGAATTGACAAAATAGATTGATCACAGAAGGTATCTATTTTAAAGCATGCATCTATTTCATAGTGTGTTTACAGTGCTGAATTGCCCACTGTTTTCTTAATGTGTGACCTTGGGAAGATTTATTAACTTCTCTAAAAATCAGGTCACTCATTTATTAAAAAGGGACGAAAATCCTACTTACCTCAAAAAATTGTTTTAGAGAATTAAATTAAAAATATATACATAAAATATTAAGCAAAGTGCTGGGTTCAAGTAAACAATATATATGATCTATTTTTTAATAAAAATATTCTAATTCATATTATAGTAAAAAAAAGTGTACCTTTTGGAATTAATTTGAAATTTAATTTTGTTTTTGCTTTATTCTAATAATATAATGTTGACATTTTGTTTACTTGCTCAGTCTGTTATTGCAATCTTTAAATAAAAAAAAATTTAATTACCTCATAGAATTGTTTTGTAGACTTGTGTGTGTGAAATAGCCTAGGCAAATGGTTAGAGAAATAATATTAGAAGATAGCTATTTTATGCAATATTTTTGGAACATTGCAGTTAGTTTTTACAAAACTCAATTTTATGAAAATGAGGCTGCAGCTCCAAGAGTTTAAATGATTGCATGGTACCACATGGAGTACTTGGAGTCAAACCCAAGTCCACACTTCAAACCTCTGCTACTTCCCCCTCTCAATCCATGTGTGAGGCACATGGTAAGCACTGAATACATTTTAGCCCCTTCACCATTTCCCCCTTACTCAAACAGTGTATTTATTTGAAGGAGGAGGAACCAAGATGGCGGCATAGGTACACACTTGTACTTGCTGCCTTGCACAAAAATACAACTAAAAGACGAGACGGACATCATCCAGAACCACAGGAAGGCTGCCTGAGTGGAAATTCCACAACTAGAAGGAAAGAGAAAAGTTCACTGAATCTGGCAGGAGGTGTGGAGGTGCAAAATTGCGAAGGTATGGAGGAGCACATGGAAACAGGCTGGCAACTGGATACACTGTTGTCTTTTTCAATCAAGAGAGAGATACAAGCTCCCAATTGCTCTGAACTCCAGTTCCGGGCGAGACTCCGGGGACCCAGGCTCATACAGGGAGAAACTGGACTGTCTGGCGTCAGGACAGGAACGCGAGGGCGGCTTTCTCGCAGAGGTGCTTGCAGCGATCATTGTTCCCACACGGGGCCGCGGGACACAGAGGCCCTGGGACCTCTCTGAGGCAGAGCAGACTGGAAGCCATTGCTGTTTGCTCCACCCTGATGATTCCCTGAGACCCTGCCCCATCCAATTTACAACCCCACCCAAGCTGTGAGCAGAGGCTTTTGCATATGAATGGCCTGTTCTGAAGCCATTGCTGTTTGCTCCACCCTGATGATTCCCTGAGACCCTGCCCCATCCAATTTACAACCCCACCCAAGCTGTGAGCAGAGGCTTTTGCATATGAATGGCCTGTTCTTTTGTAATCTAAAACCTAACAAACTGCAGCTGGGTCAAACAGCGCTAAAGCTTCCAAAAGAAGGCCTAAGGTTCAACAGCAGCCTGCATTGCTTCACAGCTGGGCCTCATCTGGGCACTTCCAAACCCCAAACAAAGAGGAGGAATCTGCAGATCTCTCTGTAGCTCCTGCTGGGTGGCCTCAGGCAGTGGCTGACTTTGCACCTCCTTGGTGATCCAAGAGCCAGTGTACCCAGTGGTCAGAGTGAGACCATACCAGAGTACAACTCTTCACATCCGTAAGTGACACACTCAAGGGGAAGATGCAGTGAGCACCAAAGCTCCACTGAAGCAAGTCCTGCTCCATAATGGTGTCTCCAGCACAGCAGTTCTCCCATTGTAGACACAGCTGGTCCTCACAGCCAGTTTGCCTGGTGGTCAATTTCTCCCAGTGATAACAACAGCAATCAAGACTTAACTACAACAAGACTGTGCACACAGCCCACAAAGGGGTGCACCAAGAGTGTCCAACTCAGGTCATTAGGGAGGCTGAGCCACTGGGCCCTATAGGACGCCTAGGACACAAAGCCACTCTATCAACACAGGGAAGCAGCCAAAATGTGGAGACAAAGAAA
>NW_005370182.1:2446730-2447351 GCF_000412655.1 Myotis brandtii | reverse complement strand
TGTAGGGAGAGCTCAGGAGATTTATCTCAGTGCTGCGGCAGATGCAATGGTGTGAGCACGCTCCGCCTGCACAAGCTTCCTCGGCACACCAGGAAGTGGCATCGCCCGCCTGAGCAGACCCCCTAGAGCCCCTACATAGTACCCTGATCTTTCCTACTATTGGTTGCCCTATGGATGTTGTAAACTTCTGATTGGTCTGGAATGTTATATATGTTGCTGCACTCACACAATAAACTTGGATCTGCGTCACTGAACCGGTCCCCGGAGTCGGGCATGCTTTGTTAGGACTCCATCGGCCTCACCCCAGCGGGACCCCCTGCTTCAGCATCCATAAGGAACACACTCAAGAAGCGGTTTTTTTTTTCAATCAGAAGGGGTTACAAACTCTTGAATCCACTGAGCTTGTTTGGGGCGGGATTCTGAGGTCCCAGACCCCTACGGGGAGAGGCGGGATGGCCTTGCAAGGGGTCGGAAAGCGAGGGTGGCTTTCTCGCGGAGCTGCTCGCTGGCACTCAGGGACCAGGAGATGCAGAGTCGTGGAGTGGCGAGGAGTCTCGGAGACGCTATTGCTGTTTGCTCTGCCCTAGTGATTCCCTGAGACCCCGCCCTACTCAATTTACA
>NW_005370182.1:2436477-2446166 GCF_000412655.1 Myotis brandtii | reverse complement strand
TGATCGCAAGAATCAGGTCAAAGATTTGAAATACGAAGAAGCAAAAAACACCCAACCGGAAAAGCAAAATGAAAAAAGAATCCAAAAATACGAAGATAGTGTAAGGAGCCTCTGGGACAACTTCAAGCGTACCAACATCAGAATTATAGGGGTACCAGAAGAAGAGAGAGGGCAAGATATTGAAAACCTATTTGAAGAAATAATGACAGAAAACTTCCCCTACCTGGTGAAAGAAATAGACTTCCAAGTCCAGGAAGCGCAGAGAACCCCAAACAAAAGGAATCCAAAGAGGACCACACCAAGACACATCATAATTAAAATGCCAAGAGCAAAAGACAAAGAGAGAATCTTAAAAGCAGCAAGAGAAAAAAAGTCAGTTACCTACAAGGGAGTACCCATACGACTGTCGGCTGATTTCTCAACAGAAACCATGCAGGCCAGAAGAGAGTGGCAAGAAATATTCAAAGTGATGAATACCAAGAACCTACAACCAAGATTACTTTATCCAGCAAAGCTATCATTCAGAATTGAAGGTCAGATAAAGAGCTTCACAGATAAGAAAAAGCTAAAGGAGTTCATCACCACCAAACCAGTATTATATGAAATGCTGAAGGGTATTCTGTAAGAAGGAGAAGAAGAAGTAAAAGATAAAGATAAAAATTATGGCCGAAACCGGTTTGGCTCAGTGGATAGAGCGTCAGCCTGCAGACTGAAAGGTCCCAGGTTCGATTCCGGTCAAGGGCATGTGCCTGGGTTGCGGGCACATCCCCAGTAGGAGATGTGCAGGAGGCAGCTGATCGATGTTTCTCTCCCATCGATGTTTCTAACTATCTATCTATCTATCTCCCTTCCTCTCTGTAAAAAATCAATAAAATATATTTTTAAAAAAAGATAAAAATTATGAACAACAAAACAACAACAAATACATATTTATTAACAAGTGAATCTAAAAATCAAGTGAATAAAAAATCTGATGAACAAAATAAACTGGTGAATATAGAATCAGGACTGACAATTCTCAGGGGGAAGAGGGTGTGGGGGGTGAGGGAAGAGACAAAAATCATACACCTATGGATGAGGACAGTGGGGGGGTAAAGGCATGGGATGGGGTAGGAACTGGGTGGAGGGGAGCTATGGGTAGAAAAAAGAGGAAAAACTTTAATAATCTGAACAATAAAGCTTTATTAATAAAAAAAACAAAGTTGAGTGATAAATTACAATAAATGAAGACTGATCAGAGATAACTGCTCTCTCTGTTCTCTTTGCCTAAATATTAGAACACTCAGGTTCTTAGAGGCAGTGTTGTAAGGACATTTGTACTCACTCTGGAAGGACTCCAGTTAAATTCCCTTTCCTTTACTCCTTGCTCTATGACACTTCTGGCTTCCTTTTACATATCTGTATAATGGGATTACTACCATCGTTTTTATAGGAAATAAAGGAACTCATGATTTACTGTGTCTACATTAAAAATAGAGGCTATTAATTTTCTTTCATCAGAGGAAAAGAAGGCATAGTTGGAACCCTCAACCCAACTAAAATAGCATCTAATATAGCCAGACTTTGGGCATCAACAGAAACTGTGAACACCAACAATAGAAAACAGACCCTCAGTCTAGGTTTCTGCAACTATCATGAAATTGAATCGAAACTGTGTGCTATTTAATTTTCTATGATTTGTCAATGCAGCAGAAATATAAAGCCAAGACTAGACAGTCTGGCTTCATTGCCAACATGGCATTAAGGCAACAGTTGGCAAGATAAATCTATCTAATTCATATCTGAGTTTCAATTTTCCAAGGATACATTTACAACTATTTGCATAAGATGACTGATTTTTCTAAAATTTCAGTTTTTTATATACTACTAGTGGCCCGGTGCATGAAATTCATGCACAGGGGAGGGGGTGTTCCTCAGCCCAGCCTGCACCCTCTCCAATCTGGGATCCCTCGAAGGATGTTCTACTGCCAGTTTACAGGGATTGGGCCTAAACCGGCAGTTGGACATCCCTCTCGCAATCAGGGACTAAACGCTTGCTTGCTTAAATAATAAGGAAAGTAAGACAACTCCCATTCCAGAGAGGCCATAATCCATGCCCCAGACAGAGTTGTCTGTGCTGGCACCAGGCCAGGCCTTGAGATATGGTCTCAAGGTCCCCTCCCAGCACGAGGGCTTCTTTCTCAGAAGGCCCAGAAGTCTAATTCCCAATTTTGGAGACAAAGGACTGGAAAAAGTATAAATAAAGAGAGTTTCCTTCATATTGGGGGGCCCAAAATTTGAAAGACACATTTTTCTCTGGGCCTCCACAGAATTTAATAATAAAATGTAACTCTTGCAGTCAGCGCTGCAGTTCAGCCTCTGCTTCGGCAAGGTGCTGTAACTGTAGTCGCTGGCCATGGAAATCGGGGCTGCAGTTCAGCCTTTGCTTCGGCAGGGTGCTGTAACTGTAGTCAGCTTGCCAGCTTAATGAAGGCTCTTAAATTTAAATTCTGAGTCGGTGGTCTATCTCGCTGAGTGAACCCATAACATTTGGAGGCCCCAGCGAGATCCCCCGGCAGTTTCCAGGGGCAAGGAGAACATCTTGTCTGTGGAGGGCAGACAGGCGTCTAACTGCTGCTGTGAGAGTCCTTCTTTTATACCTGATTGATGGGCTTCTTCAGTGTCTCATATCAGTGTGCTCTGGTGGTGCCTTCTGGGCTTATCAGGATACACACGCAGGGAGTTACAAGTTATTTATCAGGGGTGCATATGCAGGGAGTTACAAGTTATTTATAAGGGGTGCATACACAGGGAGTTACAAGTTATTTATCAGGGTCACACACACACACACACACAAGTTAGTTCCTCTTCTAAGTAAAGTTTAAATTCACTCTAATACAAAATGGAGTTTGCTTATGCTAACCTATACTAACTAAACTTATTACTATAACACAGTGGGACCCTTTTCACCCTCCCTACGTGGAAGTCTGCACTTCTTCTTCAAGACAGCTCCAGACTTTCTACAACACTTTCTGGCCATGAATTCATTCTGCCATTCCGGCGGACAAAAATGACGGGTTCCAGTACAAAAAATACCTAGCCACAGGATCCCCCCTTTCATACACCCGCTACCAAGGGGCAGCTCTGCACTCAGTGCCCACTCAATAGCTTCGCATCAAGGATGACCAGGAAGTCTCTCCATCACAGACAAACGCAAACATTTGTCCTCACCTAGGACTTGGCTCCACCTGCTGGCCAAGCAGGGACACGCCTTTCCAACTGCAATCCTCTCACCAACACGGACACAGTCACATGAGTTCTCACACAGGTTCCTGGGAGGAACTTGACAAGACTAGGATGCTCTCCTCCCTCCACAGTTCCAAGGAACATATTCATTCTGAATGCCTGTGGGTCTAAAAAAAATCTTATTTCTATAGCATCATATTCGCACAAGGAGTGGAAGAAAAAATTACCATACAAACATTTCACTTTCAACAAAGATTGCTTCTCTTTCCCCAGCTGATTTCAAACACAGTGAATTTGGCATTGCAACTTCAAAGGATTCACAACCTTCCGAAAGGAGGACACACTGCTTGATGCTGATCACATTCACACTTAGCATGGGGAAAAGAACACAACAATCCTACTTTATCGCATGCAACAGGAATGACTATGCATGCAACGTGCTCAGAACAGGCGCAGGAATGCATGTTTATTTCCACTTAGGGTGCTTGGGAATGGTTGCAAATTGACATCTTTCACAGGGAAGACGAGCACTAGCCCATGCTGCTCGCTGCATCAGCTTCACAGATAGACCTGCTACAACCAATGAAGTATGGTACCTATTTGCTTTGTTTAACAATGGACAGGTTATTTTGATTTTCTGAATTGTATAAATCAACCCATTCGATTGAATGCCTTATTGATTGTAACGTGACTATCCCATTGATTGTTATCTTACTGGTTTTAGAAAGCACATTCTTCTGTACCTGTGAAACAGGACAGCACAATTATCCTAAATTGTTTTAGTGGCCACAGATAATGCGTTCCAGTTGACTCAGTGGTCCCAAGACCAGGATAGCACAATTACTCTAAATTACCTCGATGGCTCTAGATAATGAGTTCCTGGCAACTCAGTGGTCTCAAGACCCAAGGGCTCTAGATAAGGTGTTTTTGTCAATTCAGTGACCCTGAGACCCAGAACTGTAATTAACATGCTTAATTCTGCTTCTGTAAACTGCTTTTTTGCAAACCAGGTTCCTCATTCCAAACCCTGGGATGTAATCAATACCTTTGTGATCTTTGCCTATATAAGTCTGGTTTTGCCACCATCTTAGCACTATGAGATTTGGGGAATGGCCCCTCATAGTCCCGGATTGCAATAAATGTGACTCTTTAATTTTACTTCTTGAGGCGTCCTTCTGTGATTCGCGGGGTACATTACAACACCAACACTCTCTGCTTTCTTTCAAAAGGGCACAAAATCAGCAGCTTGGACACGGTCAGAGAGTCGCCTCACAGGGAACCTCAGTGCACCCGTCTCCAGGACGCCCCTTTGCGGGGCTGCAGGGGGTGCACAACCCACAGCTAGAACAGTGACTTCAGGGAATTCTCTAGCATCAAGGATTCTCTCTCAGCACGGATATTTCTCTCTCTCTCTCTCTCTCTCTCTCTCTCTCTCTCTCCCTCCCTCCATCCCGCCCTCCCTCCTGCCCTCTCTCTCTCTCTCTTCCTTTCTAAAATAATAAAAATAACTTCCTACCAAAATAAAAACATTGTTTCTGCAACAAGCCATTCAGCACAATCTTTTTCTCCTGGTACTAACACGTTCCCATTACAAAAACTGACTGCATCTAGCTCCACCCGAAACAATATCAGCCTCCCGATACTGACTGCCCCGAAAGTGGCGGTCTCCACGGTGTGGACGGACTCAACATGGACAGCCTTGCCTCCCTGCTACTAAATAACTAACTGCGTAAACAATGGCCTCCAGGTCAATAGCTGGCTGCTTCTTCACTCATGGACCAAAGAAATGGCTGCCTCAATCATAGCGGCCTCCAGGTCACTGAGAGCATCAACAATGGTCGCCTCTCGATGACCATTGCAGAAATAACGTTCTCCCAATACACCAAAGACTCCAAGGACGGACTGGATGCTCCACAATCTCAGCCTCCTGGGGAATGCCTCAACGATGCCCGCCTACAGGGGACCAGCTCACATCCTCAACGCACCGGCTTACCAGGCCACTGCAGCACTCTCAAAGGCCTCCCTCTGCAGGCCTGGGCAGAAACAGCTCACACATGGACACCCATCACTTCATTCAGCCACGGAATCATGGCCGCCCTGGACAGGCTCCAAGATTTTCTGGCATTTCTTGTTTGCCTTTTTTCGCGACACATTGGCTGGGACCTGACATTTCAGTGCCAAGAGCATTGTCTGGACTAAACAATCGGTGCATAGCTCTAGCCCTTGCCATGGGCTCAAGGTTCACCAGCTTCTGGGATCCTTGTTTGCACTTCTCTGCTTGTGAAGAGAATGGGTGGCGTCCTGCAGGATCTCATGGCACTCTCTGGGCAATGAGACAAGAGCAGAACCTTTGGAGGGTGTGCAAGAAACGGGGGATCCACTCACCTGCTCTGAAAGACAAACATCTCCTCCTTTGGACAATGTCCCCTGAAAAACCTGATCACACTCTCTGCTCTGTTGGGGACTTCAGCATTCCCCACAACTCTCTTACAGCTGATCCCAGCAGTCCCAATTCTTCGGACCAGCTGCTTCTGGGGAGGGTTTCTTTGGAGATGGCAAAGGAAATTGCATCAAATGTGACGTGGAACACTCCTATGCAGGGAGCCCTTGAAAAAACAATGGCATTGCCAAGGGAACCTCTTTTCCTAAAATGATTGAGGGCTTGGGTGGGTCACCTGAAAGACTCAGAACCAACCATTGAGCCACAGCAACACACTCGCCTTTTCCCACATCGACCCAATCCTGACACACCTCGGGACCAGGTGAAATCCGCCGCTTGGAATACTCTTTTCTGTGGGTCTCAGCTGACTCGGGAGGAGCCAGCCCTGACCCATGGAGATGAGGAGGGGCAACCCCTTCCAGCCTCGCATTGGACGACCACACATTTCCAAGTGGCTCACCACCTCTGCTGAGTATCTCTCAGGGGGTCAATGAAAGCTTTGCACAATCAAGTCCTCATTCACATTACAAGTGTTGGTGTCCCCCACCCCCAAACCTCCACATACAGGATCTGCCTCCACATACAGGATCCACATACAGAATCATCACACCGTGATTTGTTGAATACATCTTTTCCAGGTTGCAATGATTACCCTTGATCTTCATGCCCAGCTTTCTCTGCCATTTCTTTCCATTTCCAATGCGAGGAATCTCACTTCCTTTGCAAGGAAATGGAAAATTCCCCAGGATGGGATGCTCAGCCGTTTGTGTGTATGTGTGTTCACAGGGTTTCATGTGAGATGATAGTGTGAACATTCAGGAACCAAAATTCTCACCATGACTAAGGAAGAAAAGGGGTGGGTGGTTGCACTAAAATCTGATACCTTTTGGGGGGACAATAGGAGGAGAATCAACACTTTCCACTTTTATTTTAAATTTGTTATGGATCTGAGACAGACAGGGAGAGGGAGAGGGAAAGGGAGAGAAAGAGAAACATGGATCTGACAGACAAAAAATCAATCAGCTGATGTGCGTGCCCTTACCAGGAATCAAGGTGACTTCTTGCTTCATGGGTCAACACTCAATCATTGAGCCTCACTCGATGAGCTGTGTGTTGCTATTTGCATGACTCTTTACTAACAAAGACAATGCGGCCCTGGCTGGGTACATGACATGCTACGGTGATGACAAGCTTTACATTGCTGGTGTTCCAAGGTTGCTTTGAGCATCAAGCCTGGCCTGTTTCCATCATCACAGCAACTGGGAGGTGTTGCATCACTACAAGTCTGCCGCAAGCCACGCCGTCCTTGCTGCTTGACACAGTCGCTGCAGGGAAGAAGCATCTGCACAGCATATATTCCAAGGGACCTGGCGTCTATGGCATACTGTTTTGGAGATGTTTGCTCCCCTTCTTAGCGCTATGTGTTCTGACCACGGCCACCTCCCCGGGAAAGGTTGTTTCCCCAGCTGGGAATGTTTCAATACAGTTAGGGATGAATGGGATTAGGAAAGGGAATGAATCAGTAAAACCGGATAATGTGACAGAGATACAGTGGACCACTTATGAGGAACTCACACTAAAACTGTTAGCAATACATTTAGGGCTTGCTAGGCCCACATCCTCAGGGGTCTACCCACCAGAGGAAGTACCAAAGCCTAGACCCCTAAAAACCCACCGACGCAGGGCAGTCCCAGGGAAGACCACCAGGAACGCTAAAAGGACAGCTATCAGTTAAAGAAATACCGCTGCACACAATGCAGGCAGCCTCCTTATCTAAAAATCTTAGGCGACCTATGCAACCACAAAGACTTCAACGAACTGCCAGGCAGGCCGTTCATCACCATAGCTAACAACAATCACGCTTAAGCTACAGAACCTTGACTTAGGCCAGAGAATAGGAAAACCTCCTTCCGTTTTTCCTTATACCTTCACAGTGGAGCAATAGGATAGTAACCACACAATAGAAATAACAAACTAGCTCTTATCATGGAACACAGAAACGAACCTTTAGAATAGAATGTAGAAACATAGACAATACATAAGATTAAAATCAGCAGAGCTAAATAGAAATGAGATTTTTAGCAAAGGTCAGGTAAGAAAATGTAAACATAAGACAAGAAACTGTAAAAGGTCAAAGGAGGAGCCAAAACATACCATGACGTAACCATAGACGCATGCTTATAGAATCCAATAGTATAAACACACTTGTAACAGGGCAATAAAGACAGAACCTGACGATGCTGATCATCTGAACGCTGTCTCCGTGTCCTTCATTCTTCGCCCGTGCCGTCCACACCTTTGGGGACCCCTGGACCGCTGGGGCTGGACCCCGGCACAAGTCTACTTCTGGCTTCTGCCTATTGCTTCATAACATAGAATGGAAGGAAAACCATGCAGGCTGTCTCAACAACGGGGACAGTCATTCACCAAAGATTCGGCTTTGGTCACAGCACATGACCCCCAACAGTTCATTGGGCAGTGAGACACACTCATACTTGCCTAGTTTCTAAACATTTGCCAAGTAAAACATTCACACTTACAAAGTTTTTAACATGCTCATTTCATTACACTTGGGAAGGCAACTTTGTATGAGAAATGTCATTTTCTAAAATACAATGTATGTAGAATGCAAATGTATAATACATAAAACAGATAACTGCTTGGCTCGGATTTATATTTCAGGTAATAACTAGATAGAACAAGTTTGACATCACTTTCCAAACACCTGTTGTGTACATGGATGTCCAAAGAGGTCTTGTGTCTTGGACAGAGTCACCATGAAGTAGGTGCTGTGTGTGGAAATGAAATACAGGCTTCGGGCATCAAAAATCACTGACAAGGTACCTCCGGGAGGATACAAGGAACCGGCACCCTGGCCACAGGTTCCTGGAAGTCACCTCTCCAGGCCACTGCAGCATCGATGGTGTGTCTGGCCCTCCCTCTGTGTGTCCCTAGGTCTGTGTGTCCCTCGGTCACCGACACCAGCTGAGTCTGCTCACATCTTCTCAGTGGGGGTGACTCTGGGAGCAGCGACGCAAGGCAGTACACAGGAGCACCTGCAGGACCCTCCTCTGTCCATTTCCCGCCTCCTTCACACCTCGCTTTCCCCTGCTCCTCCCGGCCTCGCCCCCGAGAGCCTCGCCCCTGACCTGGTGTCTTGGGAGACCCTGCAAGGACCCTGCTAGAGTGGCCTCGTCATGTTGTGTCAGGACCTTGGCGCCTGAGGGACACTCGAACATTTCATTTTTATCTTATAGACACATTGCGTGGAAAAACATCAGCGGAGCTGAATGCTCTGCTCATCATGGTGCCTTTCTTTAGGGGTATGCTGCTTTTTCACACCTTACAAATCTTTTCCTTCCTTGTACTTTCTTTGTGTATGTTTTGGTTAACTCTTTAAAAAGGAGATTTTTTCCCATTCACTTTTTTAGAGAACATGGAAGGGAGGGAGGGGGAGGAGAGAAAGAAAACAAGCAAGCAAACATGAGTATGCAAGAGACACATGGATCGTGGGCTCCCACAGGAGCCCAGACCGGGGCAGGCGATGAAACATGCATCCCAGGTATGTGCTCTGGACCAGGAATCCCACCAGCGACCCTTCCCTGGGCATCCGAAGGTCTAACCAGTGAGCAACACTGGCCAGGATCTATTCCTTCCGCTTAGCAGATGAGAACACATGTCCATCTTGCTTCTTGCAGAAGGCAGCCAATCTAGGATGATCACTCATCATTCATGTTTCTCACTTCCCTTCTGAAATAGGACAAATATATATTTCTAAAAAACACACTGTAGCCCTGACCGGTTTGGCTCAGGGGATAGAGCATCGGCCTGCAGACAAGGGGGTCCCGGGTTCCATTCCAGTTAAGGGCATGTACCTTGGTTGCGGGCAAATCCTTGGTGGGTGGCGTGCAGGAGGCAGCTGATCGATGTTTGTCTCTCATCAATGTTTCTAACTCTTTATCCCTCTCCCTTCCTCTCTGTAAAAAATCAATAGAACCTGGGACCTTTCAGTCCGCAGGCCAAC
>NW_005370182.1:2425753-2432641 GCF_000412655.1 Myotis brandtii | reverse complement strand
GGTTTGCAGGTTTGCAGGCCAGCCACACCCCCATGGGGTGAGGGTTCCTGCTGGGGGTGTGTGACCAGCCTGGGTGAGGGCTGTTTTCAAGTTTTCAAGCTGGCCACACCCCCTTCAGGGTTGGGGTCCCCGCTGGGGTGCCTGGCCAGCCTGGGTGAGGGGCTGAGGGCTGTTTGCAGCCTGGCCACACCCCCTTCAGGGTGGGGGGTCCCCGCTGGGGTGCCTGGCCAGCCTGGGTGAGGGGCTGAGGGCTGTTTGCAGCCTGGCCATTGCCCCCGGTGACCCAAGGTTCCAGCTCCTCCTTTTTTTCTTTTTTTTTTTTTGGCACCTCCTTGAGCTGAAGGAAGCAGGTATCTGGGATTTATTTATCTTCTATAACTGAAACTTTGTAGCCTTGAGCGGAGGCCAGAGCTGGCCAGGGCAGGTGGGAAGCTTGGCTTCCTCCTTTTCTGGGGGCAACCCTAGCCTCCTGCTCGCTCCAGCTCTGGGCCATCGCCATCTTGGTTGGGTTAACTTGCATAATCTCTCCTGATTGGCTGGTGGGTGTGGCTTGTGGGTGTAGCAGAGTGACACCAATTTGCATGTTTCTCTTTCATTAGTGTAGAAGTGTTCATTTTGTCTGTTTTTATATATTTTAGAGCCAAGATACAAAAAAACCCCCAAAAACACAAAAAAACTCTTTTGCTATTGTGATCTTCTTATTATGACCTATGTGTTTTGTTGGTTTCAAAATATGCTCTGAATAATTAACTTAAAAGAAATTAATTTAGCCCTGGTCAGGTAGCTCAGTTGGTTAGAGCATCGTACCAATATGCCAAGGTTGCTTATTCAATTTCGAGTCAGGGCACATGCAAGAATCAAGCAATGAATGCATAAATAAGTGGAAAAACAAATTGATGTCTCTCTCTCTCTCTCTCTCTCTCTCTCTCTCACACACACACACACACACACACACACCCACACACTTCACCACACTTTCTTCCTCTCTAAAATCAATCAATAAATTTTTAAAAAGAAATTAATTAAAAATATTTTATTTCCTTTTATTATTTATATAACCATTTGCTAATAACTTTGATTCATCCTTGACTTATCATACCCCAAATCCATACAGGCATTGAGTTTTGCTGATTTCACATACTAAATGCCATTCAAATTTCCCCCCTACCAGCTTAGTACTAAGGGGAAGCAGAGTTTTGCCATCACAAAATATGCCTTTGGGGATAGTAATTATTTCAAGCTGGTTAAGAAACAAAAGACTCAAGAAAGCCTTTTGACTCCCTCTTACCTACCTGAGGAATTCAGACAGAAAAACCTGCTTGAAGGAAGGGAGCATCACTTAGCATCACAATATAATCTAGAAAGTCAGTTCCTTGGACCCCTCCGTGTCCCATTGTTTCTGGATGGCCCAGCAAGAATTTGTAGATGCCTGTCTCCCTCTCTGTAGTTCAGAAGGGCAATGAGCCTCAATTGACCAGTTTGTCCTTGGTCCCATTATTCTTAGGTAACCCCTTTATATACATAACTAATAAATCTGGTTATTTTCTCCTGTTAATCCAACTCATGTCAATTTTATTGTTAGGTCAGCCAGAAGAATTTAGAAGGGTGGAAGGATTTATTTTTTCTCCTCACCTTCACTACACAGCCTGATTTCTAGCTCTTACTATCTCTTACCAGGACAGTTTTCTGTAGGATTCTATACATCCGATCTTAGGTTTCTCAAATCCAGTCTCCACAAAATTTATGAAATAATCTATCTAAATGCAAATTTGACCACATCATCCCCAAATTTAAAACATATAAACTAGCTCCACATAGCCCTGAGGCTAAAACTAAGCCTCCTTAACAGGACAAAACAACAACAATAAAACAGGAAACAAGCCACCATATTGATACTGTTATAATGCGCTAGTTATCAATAATAGGAAAGGAACAAAAGAGAGGCCAGACATTATAAGCATGGCCATTTGGACAGCCCCACTTGGAAGCTGCAATTTCACACTCCCCAGGGAACCATGGGCCCATTCCCACCTATCCCTGGGGGAGGGAGCCAACAAAGGGATATAGACACATGCCCAGTGAAGTTGGGGTGACTAGGGAAGGTGCCTATCAGTCACACCTGGGAACAGAGATTATTGGGCAGAACGGGCATGGCGACTGCAAGCCCGCCAAAATTTGGGAATACATTGTTAGGCAGAAATCAGGTCTGCGGAAAGCAACAACCCACACACACTAGAGGTTCGGAGGACTGTTTATTTGCACCGGTGCTGGCCCAGCAGAGTCCCCTCCAAAGGTTGAGCCCCAAACGCAGTGGGGCTTGCCTTATATATCCCTAGGTCAGTGGTTCTCAACCTTGGCTGCACATTAGAATCACCTGGGAATCTTTTTAAAATCCTGATTTCTGGGCCCCATCTTCCGGAAATTCTGTTTCTTTGTTACTAATGTTGTTCTAATGTGCAGCCAAGGTTGAGAATCACTGCTCTAGGTTCTTTGTCTCCCATATATGGCAAACATACACATTCTAGACATTCTTTCTACATTACATGCTAAGCTTCCAGGTATCTGTTGCAGTTTGGGGAGGAGGGGGGGGCGCTGCAACCAAGCAGAGCTTGGACTCTCCTCGCAGGCCGAGCCCCTCTACAGGCGCAGGGAGGGCGGCTGCCTCTCCCACTTCTACGTGCACTCGCCACCCGCTCTCCCCCAGTTGCCCAGTGTTTCTCCCCGCTGCATTGTGCCCACAGCTGCTTGGAGCCTGTGGCCGGGTCCCTGGCGTGCAGCGCAAGCCTTGGCAGGGCCCAGTGCCAAGGCCGGGGCCTGGGGCGGCCCAGGAGCTGAGCAGGGCCCCTGTGCTGACCCTCTGGGGCCCAGGCCTCTGGCGCCGCCCCGCCCCCAACAGACATTCCTTCCAAGCCGCATTCCAACTGGATTCTACAGCGTCTTAGATGATGAGGGCAGCAACCCCAGGCAGAAGCTTGACTGGCAGCGGGCCCTGCTGGGGCAGCAGCAGAAGAAGCCAGCGAGATTACAGAAGCTGAGGCGCGGTTATGGGGGTGCCTGCAGGGAGGGGGCTTGTCATCTCAACATAATCCCCTAAACAAAGGAATTCTTTCTCTTACTGCTTTTGGCTTGTGGGCACTCTCTTTCCTGCTTCCTTGCATTTGTCTGTGTTTCCACCATAGCCATGTGGCCCTGCAGACCTCACATGCAATGGACTAATGGACTGCGGTGGGGACCACAAACTAAGCTAGCCAGTCCCAACATGGAATTGAAACTCTGAACACTGACCTTGATTCTAGCCCTATTGAAGCCAAGCTATACTTCCTTCTGGCTGGACCCGGGGGACTAGACCTTGGAGACTCAGGGATGTAAGTCCACGGAAATAAAAATCACTCATTCTCCCATTCTAGTCTCAGAAAATTATTTTTCTCAGAATATCACAAGAAGTCCACCCCCCACTAGCAACAGATGGGGAAGAGGACCCCCACTTCCACTGTTAACAATAATTTACCCCTCCCCTGCTTATCCAGCCTCACCTCATTCCACTTTTCATATTTTATATGCAAGAAACATGGAAGTACTTGCAATTCCGTAGACATGCTATACTAGCTCTCACTGTAATGTCTTTGTGCATGATATATCCTACCTAGCTAGATCTTTGCCATCTTATAAGACTTAGCTTTGATATTACCTCCTCCAAGAAGTCTTCCTGACCTTGTCTTACCACAAGGCTGATTAGGTGTTTCCATAGTATCTTGTGCATATCTCTGTAACTACTACTTTTAAAAAAAGATTTGCAAGTCTCCTTCCCCCAACTTTTCTGAGAATTCTTTTAGAGCAGAAGATGTATGTTGTCATCATTGATCTCTGCACCTCGCACAATGCCTGGCATGATGCCTAGGAGATGTTCAATAAATGTTTGACTAAATAAATATATTCATGGCATAATCTGCCGGAAAATTTGTTTTCTGGTCGATTATGAATGCTTTCCTGAAATTTCTCACATTTATAAGCTGATTCATATTTTGCTTTCAAGCCCAATGTAAAACCATCACAGTCAGAGAAGACTTAATAGCATTATACACAAGTGCAGGTGAACCCCTCGAGAGCTTGCCTTTCAATGAGCCTTCCTAGAGGAGATGTGGATAGTATTGAGTTGAACAGATTTTCCTGAGCAGGATGCAAGGGTGTTTTTTCCCTTCCAGGTTCTTGTCCAGGTGGATTCAAAGAATGAAGCCACAGACAAGAGGTGGTAGAGGAAAAGGGTGGAAATTTATTGGAAACAAGTAGAGACTCCCACATAGGGAGGGGGTCCCAAGAGGGTGACCCACTAAGCCCCTTTTTCTAAGGTTTATAAAAGCTTCAGTTGTACCCTAATTGGTTTGGCTCAGTGGATAGAGCATCGACCTGCAGACTGAAAGGTCCCAGGTTCAATTCCGGTCAAGGGGTCAAGGGCATGTACCTTGGTTGTTATATATATTTTTTTTTAAAAGCTTCAGTTCTTTGTTTCTTGATGGCGCCTTCCAATTGGTAGAATATCAACTTCAAAGCTCAAAACCCATGTGGTACCTGCTTCTTTCTCTCCCCCTTCAGTGGTAGAATTCTCTCTCCTGTGAAAATCTGTTTTCCTCTTTCTCCCATTTGTCAGCATTTCTCTATCCTCTGTGAATGTTTGTTTGCTCTTTCTCTCCTTTTGGCAGCTTCAAGCCCCCAACCAACTATGCCTTCCTCCCCATAGACCCCCTAATTCCTAAAATTCCCTAAACCTGCCTATTTTACCCCTGAAAACTCCTTTCAAAATTTTTATAGTAAGTTCTTTCAACTTGGGGGAATTTGTATAATTAATTAATTTAAGTCAAGTTTAAATATTCCCATCAAATTCTGTGGCAAGGACGATGTGATCTTGCTAACAAAGAAAAACAAACAGGAGTCAGAAACTTTGCTGTTTCTGACATTAGGAAAAGAGTATCCTTTCTCAAACAGAATGACTAATGAAAAAGAGACCGGTAATGGTTTTTTTAAAGGAAAGAAAGGGGATAAAATTAAAGAAATTCAAAAACCACCACAGACTTAATACCAAAGACATAATGGCTCATCCTCATAGAAATAGGTTCATTACAATGGGGAAAAAAATAACCATTTTCTCTTTTAAATTCAAGTCTCTCCAGCAATGACTGAACCCTTTATTCATTAGTAGACTAGTGATGAAAGCTTCCTTTTTACTGATCGTGTACAGAGGTCAAAGGCAGCTTCGCATATGTAAAAACTGTGTCCAGCATTACATGTAAAGGAAATAAAAAATCAAAGCAAATTAGTCAAGCAGAAAGAGCTTTCGAAGAACAGCATTATCTTTAGCAGACTAGGGGGAGTAGTTCCTCTTTTTTATGTCCACCTAATCAACATATAATAGCTGAGAGAAGCATATATACAAAGCACTTGGGGTGGGATGGGGTGAGTAGGAGGGTAAGCGATAATAGAACAATGTAATACTTAATAGATGTTGGTCATGGCTCCAAGTGTTTTACATGAATTAATTCATTGATGATCCTCACAACCTTAAGAGGTAGGACCCATCATCCCCAAATGGCTCATATGGAAACTGAGAATTTAAACATCTTGCCCATTTTTCACACAGCTTGTATTCTGACTGCAAGGTCTGGGCTGTGGGTAAAATGCTAAGAAAGAAATAGACATCATCCCACAAGTGCAATTCATGAGAACAAAAAGAGTACAAGCATGATCTAATTGAGACAAGTTAGTAATCCAGGACAAATGGAATAGGGAAACTGAGACAGGTAGTTAAATAGCCAACCAGTTTACAATTATCTAGTAAATATCAAAATCCTATCTTCCCTAACCAAGGACATTAATGGTTTACACTTCTCCCCAATCAGAGGGTGAATAGCTTAAATCACCTTACTCTTGGAGATTGACAACAGAAATCCAATCAGTTCCATATGTGCCAACTATACCCAAGGATAAAGCTGATGAATATTATATTGATATTCTCCCCTAAAATTCTCTCCATTACAAAACAGATAAGAACATTCAAGAAAAAGACCATGGTGGGCCCTCTCTGGAGGGCACCCACACCTTTCTTCCCTCTCAGGCATGCATTTTTACTTTTCTCTCCTAAACTCGAAGGGTCCACACAAGACATGCAACCAGGGGAGTAATGGATAGTGGCAGCTCATCCGGGCTAACCCCTTGAACCTGTCTCCAAGGTTCCCTTTTCTCTGACTTTTCAATGAGCTAACAACAGCCCTGCTGTGACTCACATATTTTCTATAACTTGTGTAGAGACCCAAAATAGAGCACCACCTAGGTTCTCTCCTATTGCTTCTTCTATCCTAGACATTTCAGTGAGCTGAAATCAGCCCCACCTCAGCTCACTTTTGTCACTATGACTTGTACTTCTCAGTGAATTCACGAAGCCCAGCATGGCTCACTTCTTTCCTATAACATGTCTAGGGAGCCAAAGCAGAGCACTGCCTAGGCTCTTTCCTGTTGCTGCTTCTACCCTAAGCCCTTCTTTTGTTTCACTGTCCCCAGCTTTAATAAACATACTTTCTCAAAATCACCAGGACTTGATCTGTGAAATTTTTCCTGCACAAAGTCAAGAACTCACACACTACAAGTTGGATTCTTTAATAATGACATAATAAGTGATATTCACATGTTTGTCCTTAGTCATCACGTTATCCCAGTTTGGAGAAATGTGATCTACACTAATAAAAGAGAAACATGGTAATTGGCGTACGACCGCTACCCTTTTCATTGGCTAATTAGTGAGTATATGCAAATTAACTGTCAGCCAAGATGGCAGCCGGCAGCCAGGCACTGAAGCGAGCAGGGAGGCTTGCTTGCTGCAGACTCCAACGTTCCCCGCCT